>NC_135906.1:29103326-29173142 GCF_964194155.1 Cetorhinus maximus | reverse complement strand
CAGAGCAAAACAGAGCTTTACAGATCCAAACAAACGGAAACAGAGCCAAACAGAGTCAAATAGAGGCAGACAGAGCACAACAGAGCCAAACAGAACAAAACAGAGCCTTGCAGAGCCAAACATAGCAAAACAGAACCGAACAGTGTTGAACGGAGTCAAACAAAGCCCAACAGAGCCAAACAGAGCCAAGCAGAGCCAAGCAGAGCAGAACAGAGCCAAACAGAGCAAAACAGAGCGGAACAGAGCAAAGCAGAGGCAAGCAGAGCAAAACAGAACTGAGCCGATCCACACAGACACACACAGAGCCACACAGAGCCAAAGAGAGCCAAACAGAGCAAAACGGAGCCTAGCAGAGCCAATAAGAGCAAAACAGAGCAAAGCAGAGCAAAACAGAGCCAAACAGTGCCAAAAAGAAACAAAAAGAGCAAAATAGAGCCAAACAGAGCCATACAGAGCAAAACAGAGGCAAACAGAGCCAAACAGAGCAGGACAGAACCAAACAGAGCAGAACAGAAAAAGATAGAACTGAACAGAGCCAGGCAGAGCAAAACAGAGCACAACAGAGCCAAAAATATCAAAACACAGACAAAGAGACCCATACAGAGCCAAACAGAGCCAAACAGAGCCAAGAAAAGCAAAACAGAGCCAAACAGAGCAAAACAGAGCCAAACACAACACAACAGATCCAAGCAGAGCCACACAAAGCAGAACAGAGCAAAACAGAGAAAAACATAGTCTAACGGAGCCAAACAGAGCAAATCAGAGCTGAACAGAGCCAAGCAGAGCCAAACAGAGCAAAACAGAGCCAATCAGAACAAAACAGAACACAACAGAGCCAAACAGAACACAACAGATCCAAGCAGAGCCACACAGAGCAGAACAGAGCAGAACAGAGAAAAGCATAGACTAACAGAGCCGAATAGAGCATAACAGAGCCAAACAGAGCAAAACAGAGCCACACAGAACAAAACAGAGCAAAACAGAGCCAAGCAGAGCAAGACAGAGCTGAACCGGTCCACACAGACACGGACAGAGCCACACAGTGCCAAAAAGAACCAAAAAGAGCAAAATAGAGCCAAACAGAGCCAGACAGAGCAGAACAGAGGCAAACAGAGCCAAACAGAGCACGACCGAACCAAGCAGAGCATAACAGAAAAAGACAGAGCCAAACAGAGCCAGACTGAGCAAAACAGAGCAGAACAGAGCCAAAAAGATCAAAACACAGACAAAGAGACCCATACAGAGCCAAACACAGCCATACAGAGCAAAACAGAGCCAAGAAAAGCATAACAGAGCGAAACAGAGCCAGACAGAACCAAACAGAGCACAAGAGAGCCAAACAGAGCAAAACAGAGCATAACAGTGCCAAACAGATCCAAACAGTGAAAGCCAGAGCACAACAGAGCCAAAAAGAGCCTTGCAGAGCCAATCAGAGCCAGACAGAGCAAAACAGAGCTGAACAGATCCAACCAGAGACAAACAGATCCTCACAGAGCAAAACAGAGCAATACAGAGCCAAAGAGTGCTGAACAGTGCCAAACAAAATCCCAAAAGAGCCTAACAGAGCGAAACAGAGCACGACAGAGCCAGACAGAGCCAAACAGAGCCAAAGAGAGCCAAACAGAGCAAGAAATAGCAGACCAGAGCCAAGCAGAGCAAAACAGAGCTGAGTTGATCCAAACAGACACAAACAGAGCCAACCAGATCCCGACAGAGCCAAACAGAGCAAAACAAAGGCAAACAGACCAACCAGAGCAGAACAGAACAAAACAGAGCCAAACAGAACAAAACAGAGCTGAACAGATACAAACAGAGACAAACCGAGTAAACAGAGCAAAACAGGGCAAAACAGAGGCAAACAGAACCAAACAGAGCAAAACAGAGCCACACAGAACCAAACAGAGCAAAACAGTGCCAAACAGAGCAAAACGGAACAAAACAGAGCCAAGCAGAGCAAAACAGAGCTGAACAGACCCAAACAGGGATAAACAGAGCCAAACAGAGCAAAGCAGAGCCAAGCACTGCTGAACATGCCAAACAAAGCCCAACAGAGCCTAACAGAGCAAAACCGAGCCAAACAGAGCCAACGGAGCAAAACAGAGCGAAACAGAGCAAAACAGAGCTGTACAGATCCAAACAAACGGAAACAGAGCCAAACAGAGCCAAAGAGACCCATACAGAGCACAACAGAGCCAAACATAGCACAACAGTGCCTTGCAGAGCCAAACATAGCAAAACAGAACCGAACAGTGTTGAAAGGAGTCAAACAAAGCCCAACAGATCCAAACAGAGCCAAACAGAGCCAAGCAGAGCCAAACAGAGCCAAACAGAGCAGAACAGAGCCAAACAGAACAAAACAGAACACAACAGAGCCAAACAGAACAAAACAGATCCAAGCAGAGCCACACAGAGCAGAACAGAGCAGAACAGAGAAAAACATGGACTAACAGAACCGAACAGAGCCAACAAACAAAGCCCAACAGAGCCTAACAGGGTGAAACAGAACAAAACAGAGCCAAACAGAGCTAGAAAGAGCAATGCAGAGCCAAGCAGAGCAAAACAGAGCAAAACAGAGGCAAACAGAGCCAACCAGAGCAAAACAGAAGAAAACAGAGCCAAACAGAACAGAACCATGCTGAACAGATACAAAAAGAAAGGAACAGAGCCAAACAGAGCCAGACAGAGCACAGCAGTGGCAAACTGAGCAGAACTGAGCCAAACAGAGTCAAACAGAGCCAAACAAAGCAAAACAGAGCCAAACAGAGCAAAACAGAGCTAAACAGAGCCAAACACAACACAACAGATCCAAGCAGAGCCACACAGAGCAGAACAGAGAAAAACATAGACTAACAGAGCCAAACAGAGCAAATCAGAGCTGAACAGAGCCAAGCAGAGCCAAACAGAGCAAAACAGAGCCAAACAGAACAAAACATAACACAACAGAGCCAAACAGAACACAACAGATCCAAGCAGAGCCACACAGAGCAGAACAGAGCAGAACAGAGAAAAACATAGACTAACAGACCCGAACAGAGCTGAACAGAGCCAAGCAGAGCCAAACAGAGCATAACAGAGCCAAACAGAACAAAACAGAACACATCAGAGCCAAGCAGAGCCAAACAGAGCGGAACACAGAAAAACATAGACTAACAGAGCCAAACAGAGCAAAACAGAGCTGAACAGATCCAAACAGAGACAAACAGAGCCAAACAGAGCAGAACAGACCCAAACAGAGCAAAACAGAGCCAAACAGAGCAAAACCGAGCAAAACAGAGCCAAGCACAGCAAAACAGAGCTGAACCGATCCACACAGACACTAACAGAGCCAGGCGGAGCCAAACAGAGCAGAACGGAGCCTGGCAGAGCCAATCAGAGCAAAGCAGAGCAAAGCAGAGCAAAACAGAGCCAAACAGTGCCAAAAAGAACCAAAAAGAGCAAAATAGACCCAAACAGAGCCACACAGAGCAAAACAGAGATAAACAGAGACAAACAGAGCAGGACAGAACCAAACAGAGCGGAACAGAAAAAAACAGAGCCAAACAGAGCCAGTGAGAGCAAAGCAGAGCCCAAAAGATCAAAACAGAGACAAAGAGACCCGTACAGAGCCAAACACAGCCAAACAGAGCAAAACAGAGCCAGGAAAAGCAAAACAGAGCCAAACAGAGCCAGACAGAGCCAAACAGAGCACAACAGAGCCAAACAGAGCAAAACAGAGCCAAACAGAGCCAGACAGAGCCAAACAGAGCACAACAGAGCCAAACAGAGCAAAACAGAGCAGAACAGAGCCGAACAGAGCCAGACAGAGCCATAAAGTGCAAAACAGACCTGTATAGGTCCAAACAGACACAGGCAGAGTCAAACAGAGCCAAAGAGAGCCAAACAGAGCAAAGCAGAGCCTGGCAGAGCCAAATAGAGCCAAACAGAGCAGAACAGAGCCAAACAGAGCAAAACAGAGCATTGCAGAGCCAAACATAGCAGAACAGAACCGAACAGTGCTGAACAGAGTCAAACAAAGCCCAGCAGAGCCAAACAGAGCCAAACAGAGCCAAGCAGAGCCAAACAGAGCCAAACAGAGCCAAACAGAGCAGAACAGAGCCATACAGAGCAAAACAGAGCTACGCAAAGCCAGACAGAGCAAAACAGAGCCAAGCAGAGCAAAACAGAGCTGAACCGGTCCACACAGACACGGACAGAGCCACACAGTGCCAAAAAGAACCAAAAAGAGCAAAATAGAGCCAAACAAAGCCACACAGAACAGAACAGAGGCAAACAGAGCCAAACACAGCAGGACAGAACCAAACAGAGCAGAACAGAAAAAGACAGAGCAGAACAGAGCCAGACAGAGCCAAAAAGTGCAAAACAGATCTGTATAGGTCCAAACATACACAGACAGAGTCAAACAGAGCCAAAGAGAGCCAAACAAAGCAAAGCAGAGCCTGGCAGAGCCAAATAGAGCCAAACAGAGCAGAACAGAGCGGAACAGAGCAAAACAGAGCTACACAGAGCAAAACAGAGCCAAACAGAGCCAAGCAAAGTAAAACAGAGCTGAACCGGTCCACACAGACACAAACAGAGCCACACAGTGCCAAAAAGAACCAAAAAGAGCAAAATAGAGCCAAACAGAGCCACACAGAGCAAAACAGAGGCAAACAGAGCCAAACACAGCAGGGCAAACCAAACAGAGCAGAACAGAAAAAGACAGAGCCAAACAGAGCCAGACAGAGCATGACAGAGCAAAACAGAGCCAAAAAGATCAAAACACAAAGAGACCCATACAGAGCCAAACACAGCCAGACAGAGCAAAACAGAGCCAAGAAAAGCACGACAGAGCGAAACAGAGCCAGACAGAACTAAACAGAGCACAAGAGAGTCAAACAGGGCACAACAGAGCAGAACAGAACCTTGCAGAGCCAATTAGAGCCAGACAGAGCAAAACAGAGTGGAACAGATCCAAACAGAGACAAACAGAGCCGAACAGAGCAAAACAGAGCAGTACTGGACAAGAGTGCTGAACAGTGCCAAACAAAATCCCAAAAGAGCCTAACAGAGCGAAACAGAGCACGACAGAGCCAGACAGAGCCAAACAGAGCGAAACAGAGCACGACAGAGCCAGACAGAACCAGCCAGAGCCAAGCAGAGCAAAACAGAGCTGAGTTGATCCAAACAGACACAAACAGAGCCAACCAGATCCAGACATAGCCAAACAGAGCAAAACAGAGGCAAACAGACCAACCAGAGCAGAACAGAACAAAACAGAGCCAAACAGAACAAAACAGAGCTGAACAGATACAGAGACAAACCGAGCCGAACAGAGCAAAACAGAGCAAAACAGAGGCAAACAGAACCAAACAGAGCAAGACAGAGCAAAACAGAGCCACACAGAACCAAACAGAGCAAAACAGTGCCAAACAGAGCACAACAGAACAAAATAGAGCCAAACAGAGCAAAACAGAGCTGAACTGACCCAAACAGAGATAAACAGAGCCAAACAGAGCAAAGCAGAGCCAAGCACAGCTGAACAGTGCCAAACAAAGCCCAACAGAGCCTAACAGAGCAAAACAGAGCCAAACAGAGCCAACGGAGCAAAACAGAGCGAAACAGAGCAAAGCAGAGCAAATCAGAGCTGTACAGATCCAAACAAACGGAAACAGAGCCAAACAGAGCCAAATAGAGCCACACGGAGCACAACAGAGCCAAACAGAACAAAACAGAGCCTTGCAGAGCCAAGCATAGCAAAACAGAACCGAACAGTGTTGAACGGAGTCAAACAAAGCCCAACAGAGCCTAACAGAGCCAAGCAGAGCCAAGCAGAGCCAAACAGAGCCAAACAGAGCCAAACAGAACAAAACAGAGCAGAACAGAGCAAAGCAGAGGCAAGCAGAGCAAAACAGAGCTGAACCGATCCACACAGACACACACAGAGCCACACAGAGCCAAAGAGAGCCAAACAGAGCAGAACGGAGCCTAGCAGAGCCAATAAGAGCAAAACAGAGCAAAGCAGAGCAAAACAGAGCCAAACAGTGCCAAAAAGAAACAAAAAGAGCAAAATAGAGCCAAACAGAGCCACACAGAGCAAAACAGAGGCAAACAGAGCCAAACAGAGCAGGACAGAACCAAACAGAGCAGAACAGAAAAAGACAGAGCCGAACAGAGCCAGGCAGAGCAAAACAGAGCACAACAGAGCCAAAAATATCAAAACACAGACAAAGAGACCCATACAGAGCCAAACAGAGCCAAGAAAAGCCAAACAGAGCCAAACAGAGCCAGACAGAGCCAAACAGGGGAATACGAGGCCAAACAGAACCATTGAGAGCAGAACAGAGCCAAACTGGACAACACAGAGCAAAACAGAACTAAACAAAGCCAAACAGAGCCACACAGAGTGCAACAGAGCCAAACAGAGCGACACAGAGAAAGACCTAGCCTAACAGAGTGGAATAGCGGAAAACAGAGCCAAACAGAGTCAAACAGAGCCAAACAGAGCAAAACTGAGCCAAACAGAGCAAAACATCACAAAATAGAGCTCCGCAGAGCAAAACAGAGCTGAACAAATCCAACCAGAGCCAAACAGAGCAAAACAGAGACAAACAGAGCACAACACAACAAAACAGAGCCAAGCAGAGCGGAACAGTGCTGAACAGATCCAAACAGAGATAAACAGTGCCAGACAGAGCCAAAGAGAGTTAAACAGAACAGAACAGAGCCTGGCAGAGCCTAACAGAGCAGAACAGAGCAATATAGAGCCTAAGAGTGCTGAACAGTGCCAATCAAAGACCAACAGAGCCTAACAGAGCCAAACAGAGCAAGAGCAAACCATATCCAAGCAGATCTGATCCAAACAGACACAAACAGAGCCAATCAGAGCCAAACAGAGCAAAACAGAGGCAAACAGTGCCAAACAGAGCAAAACAGAACAAAACAGAGCCAAACAGAACAAAACAGAGCTGAACAGATACAAACAGAGACAAACAGAGCCCAACAGAGCCAAACAGGGCTAAACAGAGCCAGACAGAACCAAACAGAGCAGGACAGAGCCAAGCAGAGCGAAGCAGAGCCAAACAGAACCAAACAGAGCAAAACAGAGCCAAACAGAGCACAACAGAACAAAACAGAGCCAAGCAGAGCAAAACGGAGCTGAACAGGTCCAAATAGAGACAAACATAGCTAAACAGAGCCAATGAGAGTAAAACAGAGCTGTACAGATCCAAACAGACACAGAGAGAGCCAAACAGAGACAAAGAGAGCCAGACAGGGCAGAACAGAGCCCAACAGAGTCAAACAGAGCCAAACAGAGTCAAACAGAGTCAAACAGAGCAAAACAGAGTCTGGCAGAGCCATATAGAGCCAAACATAGCAAAACAGAACCGAACAGTGCTGAACAGAGTCAGACAAAGCCCAACAGAGCCAAACAGAGCAAAACAGAGCCAAACAGAGCAAAACAGAGCTGAACCGATCCACACAGACTCAAACAGAGCCAAACAGAGCCAAAGAGAGACAAACAGAGCAGAACGGAGCCTGGAAGAGCCAATCAGAGCAAAACAGAGCACACCAGAGCCAAACAGTGCCAAAAAGAGCCAAACAGAGCAAAGCAGAGCCAAACAGAGCAAAACAGAACACAACAGAGCCACGCAGAGCAAAACAGAGCTGAACAAATCCAAACAGAGCCAAACGGAGCAAAACAGATCCAAACAGAGCACAACACAACAAAACAGCCAATCAGAGCAAAACAGAGCTGAACAGATCCAGACAGAGACAAACAGAGCCAGATAGAGCCAAAGAGAGTTAAACAGAGCAGAACAGAGCCTGGCAGTGCCTAACAGAGCAGAACAGAGCAATACAGAGCCAAAGAGTGCTGATCAGTGCAAAGCAAAGCCCAACAGAGCCTAACAGAGCGAAACAGAGGCAAACAGTGCCAAACAGAGCAAAATAGAACAAAACAGAGCCAAACAGAACAAAACAGAGCTGAACAGATACAAACAGAGACAAACAGATCCCAGCAGAGCCAAACAGAGCAAAACAGAGCTAAACAGAACCAAACAGAGCAGGACAGAGCCAAACAGAGCAAAACAGAGCCAAACAGAACCAAACAGAGCAAAACAGAGCCAAACAGAGCACAACAGAACAAAACAGAGCCAAGCAGAGCAAAACGGAGCTGAACAGGTCCAAATAGAGACAAACATAGCTAAACAGAGCCAATGAGAGTAAAACAGAGCTGTACAGATCCAAACAGACACAGAGAGAGCCAAACAGAGCCAAAGAGAGCCAGACAGGGCAGAACAGAGCCCAACAGAGTCAAACAGAGCCAAACAGAGTCAAACAGAGCCAGACAGAGCAATATACAGAGCCTGGCAGAGCCAAACAGAGCAGAACAGAGCCAAACAGAGACAAACAGAGCCCATCAGAGCCAAACATAGCAAAACAGAACTGAACAGTGCTGAACAGAGTCAAACAAAGCCCAACAGAGCCAAACAGTGGAAACCAGAGCCAAACAGAGCAAAACAGAGCCAAGCAAAGCAAAACAGAGCTGAACCGATCCACACAGACACAAGCAGAGCCAAACAGAGCCAAAGAGAGCCAAACAGAGCAGAACGGAGCTGGGCAGAGCCAATCAGAGCAAAACAGAGCAAACCAGAGCCAAACAGATCCAAACAAAGCAACACCGAGGCAAACAGAGCCAAGCAGAGCAGGACAGAACCAAACAGAACAGAACAGAAAAAGACAGAGCCAAACAGAGTCAAACAGAGCCATGCAGAGCCAAACAGCAAAGCAGAGCCAAGAAAAGCAAAGCAGAGCCAAAGAGAGCTAGACAGAGCCAAACAGAGCACAACAGAGCAGAGCAGAGCTGAACAGAGCTAAACAGAGTGAAACAGAGCACAACAGAGCCAAACAGAGTCAAACAGAGCCAATCAGAGCCAGAACGAGCAAAGCAGAGCAATGCAGAGTCAAACAGAGCCCAACAGAGCCAAACAGAGCCAAACAGAGCAAAAGAGGGCCAAACAGAGCAAGAAAGAGCAGACCAGAGTCAAGCAGAGCAAGACAGAGCTGAGTTGATCCAAACAGGCACAAACAGAGCCAACCAGAGCCAAACAGAGCAAAACAGAGGCAAACAGATCCAACCACAGCAGAGCAAAACAAAACAGAGCCAAACAGAACAAAACAGAGCTGAACAGATACAAACAGAGAAAAACGGTGCCAAACAGAGCCAATCAGAGCCAAACAGAGCAAAACAGAGTCAAACAGAACCAAACAGAGCAAGACAGAGCCAAACAGAGCAAGACAGGGCAAAACAGAGCCACACAGAACCAAACAGAGCAAAACAGAGCCAAACAGAGCACAACAGAACAAAACCGAGCCAAGCAGAGCAGAACAGAGCTGAACAGACGCAAACAGACACTGACAGAGCCAAACAGAGCAAAGCAGAGCCAAACAGTGCTGAACGGTGCCAAACAAAGCCCAACAGAGCCTAACAGAGCACAACAGAGCAAAACAGAGCCAAACAGAGCCAGACAGAGCAAAACAAAGCGAAACAGAGCAAAGCA
This sequence comes from Cetorhinus maximus, assembly GCF_964194155.1. Taxonomy (NCBI): domain Eukaryota; kingdom Metazoa; phylum Chordata; class Chondrichthyes; order Lamniformes; family Cetorhinidae; genus Cetorhinus; species Cetorhinus maximus. The sequence continues at coordinate 29,163,603 of NC_135906.1, read as the reverse complement.
GATCAAAACAGAGCTGTACAGATCCAAACAGACACAAACAGAGCCAAACTGAGCTAAAGAGAGCCAAACTGAGCAAAACAGAGCCCGGCAGAGCCAAACAGAGCAAGACAGAGCCAGAAACTGTTAAACAGAGCTAAACAAAGCCCAAGTGAGCCACACAGACCCAAACAGGGGAATACAAGGCCAAACAGAGCCATTGAGAGCAGAACAGAGCCAAACTGGGCAACACGGAGCAAAACAGAACTAAACAGAGCCAAACAGAGCCACACAGAGCACAACAGAGCCAAACAGAGCCAAACAGAGAAAAACCTAGCCTAACAGAGCGGAACAGCGGAAAACAGAGCCAAACAGAGTCAAACAGAGCCAAACAGAGCAAAACAGAGCCAGACAGAGCAAAGCAGAGCCAAACAGAGCAAAACAGAACAAAACAGAGCCACGCAGAGCAAAACAGAGCTGAACAAATCCAAACAGAGCCAAACGGAGCAAAACAGATCCAAACAGAGCACAACACAACAAAACAGCCAATCAGAGCAAAACAGAGCTGAACAGATCCAGACAGAGACAAACAGAGCCAGATAGAGCCAAAGAGAGTTAAACAGAGCAGAACAGAGCCTGGCAGTTCCTAACAGAGCAGAACAGAGCAATACAGAGCCAAAGAGTGATGATCAGTGCAAATCAAAGTCCAACAGAGCCTAACAGAGCGAAACAGAGGCAAACAGTGCCAACCAGAGCAAAATAGAACAAAAAAGAGCCAAACAGAACAAAACAGAGCAGAACAGATACAAACAGACACAAACAGAGCCCAACAGAGCCAAACAGAGCAAAACAGAGCTAAACAGAACCAAACAGAGCAGGACAGAGCCAAACAGAGCAAAACAGAGCCAAACAGAACCAAACAGAGCAAAACAGAGCCAAACAGAGCACAACAGAACAAAACAGAGCCAAGCAGAGCAAAACAGAGCTGAACAGACCCAAATAGAGACAAACAGAGCCAATGAGAGTATAACAGAGCTGTACAGATCCAAACAGACACAGACAGAGCCACACAGAGCCGAAGAGAGCCAAACAGAGCAAAACAGAGCCCAACAGAGCCTAACAGAGCCAAACAGAGCCAGACAGAGCAGAACAGAGCCAAACAGAGTCAAACAGAGTTGAACAGAGCAGAACAGAGCCAAACAGAGCCAAACAGTGCAAAACAGAGCGTAACAGAGCCAAGCAGAGCGGATCAGAGCTGTACAGGTCCAAACAGGCACAGACAGAGCCGAACAGAGCCAAAGAGAGCCAAACAGAGCAAAACAGAGCAGAACAGAGCCAAACAGAGTCAAACAGAGTTGAACAGAGCAAAACAGAGCCAAACAGAGCCAAACAGTGCAAAACAGAGCGTAACAGAGCCAAGCAGAGCGGATCAGAGCTGTACAGGTCCAAACAGACACAGACAGAGCCGAACAGAGCCAAAGAGAGGCAGACAGAGCAACAGAGAGCCAAACAGAGCCACACAGTGCAAAACAGAGCATAACAGAGTCAAACAGAGCAAAACAGAGTCTGGCAGAGCCATATAGAGCCAAACATAGCAAAACAGAACCAAACAGTGCTGAACAGAGTCAGACAAAGCCCAACAGAGCCAAACGGAGCAAAACAGAGCCAAACAGAGCAAAACAGAGCCAATCAGAGCAAAACAGAGCTGAACCGATCCACACAGACTCAAACAGAGCCAAACAGAGCCAAAGAGAGACAAACAGAGCAGAACGGAGCCTGGCAGAGCCAATCAGAGCAAAACAGAGCACACCAGAGCCAAACAGTGCCAAAAAGAACCAAACAGAGCAAAATAGAGCCAAACAGAGCAAAACAGAGGCAAACAGAGCCAAACAGAGCAGGACAGAACCAAACAGAGCAGAACAGAAAAAGACAGAGCCAAACAGAGCAAAACAGAGCCAAACAGAGCCAAAAAGATCAAATCACAGCCAAACAGAACCATACAGAGCCATACAGAGCCAAACAGAGCAGAGCAGGGCCAATAAAAGCAAAACAGAGCCAAAGAGAGCCAGACAGAGCCATACAGAGCACGACAGAGCCAAACAGAGCAGAACAGTGCCAAACAGAGCAAAACAGCGCAGAGCAGAGCCGAACAGAGCCAAACAGAGATAAATAGAGCAATGCAGAGTCAAACAGAGCCAAACAGAGCAAAACAGACCCAAACAGAGCACAACAGAGCAAAACAGAGCTAAGCAGATCAAAACAGAGCTGAACAGAGCCAATCAGAGCCAGTCAGTGCAAAACAGATCAATGCAGAGTCAAACAGAGCCAAACAGAGCAAAACAGACCCAAACAGAGCACAACAGAACAAAACAGAGCCAAGCAGATCAAAACAGAGATGAACAGATCCAAACAGAGCAGAACGGAGCCGGGCAGAGCCAATCAGAGCAAAACAGAGCACACCAGAGCCAAACAGTGCCAAAAACAACCAAACAGAGCAAAATAGAGCCAAACAGAGCAAAACAGAGGCAAACAGAGCCAAACAGAGCAGGACAGAACCAAACAGAGCAGAACAGAAAAAGACAGAGTCAAACAGAGCCAAACAGAACCAAACAGAGCAAAACAGAGCCAAACAGAGCACAACAGAACATAACAGAGCCAAGCAGAGCACAACGGAGCTGAACAGACCCAAACAGGGACATACAGAGCCAAACAGAGCAAAGCAGAGCCAAGCACTGCTGAACAGTGCCAAACAAAGTCCAGCAGAGCCTAACAGAGCCAAACAGAGCAGAACAGAGCCAAACAGAGCCACACAGAGCAAAACAGAGTGAAGCAGAGCAAAGCAGAGCAAAACAGAGCTGTCCAGATCCAAACTAACACAAGCAGAGCCTAACAGTGCCAACGAGAGCCAAACAGAGCAAAACAGAGCCAGAAAGTGTTAAACAGTGCCAAACAAAGCACAAGTGAGCCAAACAGAGGAATACAATGCCAAACAGAGCCATTGAGATCAGAACAGAGCCAAACTGGGCAAAACAAAGCAAATCAGAACTAAACAGAGCCAAACAGAGCCAGACAGAGCCAAACAGAGCAAAACAGAGGCAAACAGTGCCAACCAGAGCAAAACAAAACAAAACAGTGCCAACCAGAACAAAGCAGAGCTGAACAGATACAAACAGAGCAAAACAGAGCCAAACAGAACCAAACAGAGCAAAACAGAGTCAAACAGAGCAAAACAGAGCAAAACAGAGCTGAACAGACCCAAACAGAGACAGAGCTAAACAGAGCAAATCAGAGCCAAACAGTGCTGAACAGTGCCAAACAAAGCCCAACAGAGCCTAACAGAGCAGAACAGAGCAAATCATAGCCAAACAGAGCCAAACAGAACAAAACAGAGCGAAACAGAGCAAAACAGAGCTTTACAGATCCAAACAGTGACTGTGAGCGGCCAGTGTGTGAGTGGCCCAGTGAAGGAGTGGAGCTTCGAGGCTTTGGCTCGAGAGGCCTAGGCGAGCAGAGGCTGAGGACGAGCTTGCTCCCAGTGGGGTAGGGCCGGGTAAAGTCCTTTAAGTAAATTAGGAGTAGGTAATGGTGACAGCAGTTAGGGCAGTCGAGTGCTCCGAATGCAACATGTGGGAAGTCAGGGACAGCACAATTGTCCCTGATGACTACACCTGCAAAAGGTGCATCCAGCTGCAGCTCCTGATGAGCTGAGTTAGGGAACTGGAGCTGGAGCTGGATGAACTTCGGATCATACGGGAGGCAGAGGCAGTAATAGACAGGAGTTTCAGGGAGACAGTCACCCCTAAAAGTCAGGAGGCAGGCAGCTGGGTGACTGTCAGGAGAGGGAAGGGGAATAGACAGAAAGAGCAGAGCATCCCTGTGGCCGTTCCTATCAACAATAGGTATACCGTTTTGGATACTGTTGGTGGGGGCGACCTACCAGGGACAAGTTGTAGTGGTCACGTTTCTGGCACCGAGGCTGGACCCTCAGCTCAGAAAGGAGGGAGGGAAAAGAGGAGAGCAGTAGTGATAGGGGATGCGATAGTTAGGGGGAGAGATAGGACGTTCTGTGGGAGAGATCGAGAATCCAGGATAGTCTGTTGCCTCCCTGGTGCCAGGGTCCGCGATATCTCGGATCGAGTTCTCAGTATTCTCAGGAGGGAGGGTGAGCAGCCAGATGTCGTGGTCCATGTAGGGACCAATGACATGGATAGGAAGGAGGAGGAGGTCCTGCAAAGAGAGTTTAGGGAGTTAGGTGCAAAGTTGAAGGACAGGACCTCCAGGGTTACGATCTCAGGAGTGCTACCCGTGCCATGTGCTAGTGAGGCTAGAAATAGGAGGATAATGCGGCTAAATACGTGGCTAAGGAGATGGTGCAGGAGGGAGGGCTTCATGTTTCTTGACAATTGGGCTCTGTTCCAGGGAAGGTGGGACCTGTTCCGACGGGACGGTTTGCACCTGAACTGGAGGGGGACGAACATCCTTGTGGGCAGGTTTGGTAGTGCTGCTCCGGGGCATTTAAACTGGATTTGCAGGGGAAGGGGAACCAGAGTGTTAGAGCAGATAGTGAGGTGGAGGAAGATAAAGGTCAAGCGAGGAATGCATGTATAGACAGAAATCAAGGGTCCGTACGTGATAGAAATGTTCTCAGGTGCATCTATTTCAATGTAAGGAGTATTGTCAAAAAGGCAGATGAGCTTAGGGCGTGGATTGGCACGTGGGATTACGACATTATTGCTATTAGTGAGACTTGGTTGCAGGTGGGGCAGGACTGACACCTCAAAGTTCTGGGGTTCCGTTGTTTCAGACGTGATAGAGGGGGAGGGATGAAAGGGGGAGGAGTGGCATTACTAGTCAGGGAAAATATCACAGCTGTGCATAAGCAGGACAGCCCGGAGGGCTCGTCTACAGAGGCCATATGGGTGGAGCTGAGGAATGGGAAAGGTGTGACCACACTAATAGGGTTGTATTATAGACCGCCCAATAGTCAGAGAGAATTGGAGGAGCAAATCTGTAGAGAGATAGCAGACCAATGGAAGAAACAGAAAGTTGTGATAGTAGAAGATTTTAACTTTCCACATATTGACTGGGACTCCCATACTGTAAAAGGGCTGGATGGTTTTGTCAAATGTGTTCAGGAAAGTTTTCTAAATCAATATATAGAGGTACCAACGAGAGAGGATGCAATACTTGATCTCCTATTAGGGAACCAGACAGGTCAGGTGACAGAAGTATGTGTAGGCGAACATTTTGGGTCCAGTGACCACAATGTCATTAGTTTTAAGCTAATTATGGATAAGGATAGGTCTGGTCCTCGAGTTGAGATTCTAAATTGGAGAAAGGCCAATTTTTTGGAAATGAGAAAGGATCTAGGAAGAGTGGATTGGCATAAGTTGTTTTCTGGCAAGGATGTGCTCAGTAAGTGGAAGGCATTCAAAGGCGAAATTTTGAGAGTGCAGAGTTTGCATGTTCCTGTCAGGATTAAAGGCAAAGTTAACAGGCATAGGGAACCTTGGTTTTCAAGGGATATTGCCGATCTGGTTAAGAAGAAGAGAGAGGTGTATAGCAGGTATAGGCAACAAGAAGCAAATGAGGTACTTGTAGAGTATAGAAAATGTAAGAAAATACTAAAAAAGGAAATGAGGAGGGCAAAAAGAAGACATGAGGTTGCTTTGGCAGATAATGTGAAGGTAAACCAAAAGGGTTTCTACAAGTATATTAAGAGTATAAGGATAGTAAAGGACACAATTGGTCCCCTTGAAGATCAGAGTGGTCGTCTATGTGTGGAGCCTCACGAGATGGGGGAGATCTTAAACAGTTTTTTTGCATCAATATTTACTCAGGAAACTGGCAGAGTGTATAAGGAAGGAAGGGAAACAAGCAGTAGTGTCATGGAACATATAGAGATTAAAGAGGAGGAGGTGCTTGCAGCCTTACAGCGAATAAAGGTAGATAAATCCCCTGGGCCTGACATGATATTCCCTCGGACCTTAAGGGAGACTACTGTAGAAATTGCAGGGGCCCTGGCAGAAATATTTAAAATGTCCTTAGCCACGGGTGGGGTGCCGGAGGATTGGAGGGTAGCTCATGTTGTTCCGTTGTTTAAAAAAGGCTCCAAAAGTAAACCAGGTAATTACAGGCCAGTGAGCCTGACGTCAGTAGTAGGTAAATTATTGGAAGGTGTTCTGAGAGATCGGATATATAATTATTTGGACAGCCAAGGGCTAATTAAGGATAGTCAGCATGGCTTTGTGTGTGGTAGGTCGTGTTTAACGAACCTTGTAGAGTTTTTCGAGGAGGTTACCGAGAAAGTAGATGAAGGAAAGGCTGTGGATGTTGTCTACATGGACTTTAGTAAGGCCTTTGACAAGGTCCCACATGGGAGGTTAGTTCAGAAGGTTCAGACACTTGGTATCCATGGAGAGGTTGTAAACTGGATTTGAAATTGGCTGTGTGGGAGAAGACAGAGAGTGGTAGTGGATGATTGCTTCTCAGACTGGAGGTCTGTGACTAGTGGTGTGCCTCAGAGATCTGTACTGGGACCATTGTTGTTTGTTGTCTATATCAATGATTTGGATGATAATGTGGTGAATTGGATCAGCAAGTTTGCTGATGACACTAAGATTGGAGGCGTTGTGGACAGCGAGGAAGGTTTCAAAGCTTGCAGAGAGATCTGGACCAACTGGAAAAATGGGCCAGAAAATGGCAGATGGAATTTAATGCGGAAAAGTGTGAGGTGTTACATTTTGGAAGGTCAAACCAAGGTAGAACATACACAGTAAATGGTAGGACACTGAGGAGTGCGGAGGAACAAAGGGATCTGGGAGTTCAGATACATCATTCCCTGAAAGTGGCGTCACAGGTAGACGAGGTTGTAAAGAAAGCTTTTGGCATACTGGCCTTCATAAATCAAAGTATTGAGTATAGGAGTTGGGATGTTATGATAAGGTTGCATAAGACATTGGTGAGGTCAACTTTGGAGTATTGTGTGCAGTTCTGGTCGCCTAACTACAGGAAGGATATCAGTAAGATTGAGAGAGTGCAGAGAAGATTTATTAGGATGTTGCTGGGTTTTAAGGAGTTGAGTTATAGGGAAAGATTAAACAGGTTAGGACTTTATTCCTTGGAGCGTAGAAGAATGAGGGGAGATTTGATAGAAGTTTACAAAATTGTGAGGGGTATGGACAGAGTAGATGCAAGTAGGCTCTTTCCACTTAGATTAGGAGAAATAAGCATGAGAGGACATGGCTTTAGGGTGAAAGGGGAAAGGTTTAGGGGGAACATTAGGGGGAACTTCTTCACTCAGAGAGTGGTGAGAGTGTGGAACGAGCTACCATCTGATGTGGTAAATGCGGGCTCACTGTTATGTTTTAAGAATAAATTAGATAGATACATGGATGGGAGAGGTCTGGAGGTTTATGGACTAGGTGCAGGTCAATGGGACTAGCGGAATAATATTTTGGCACAGACTAGAAGGGCGAATGCCCTGTTTTCTGTGCTGTAGTGTTCTATGGTTCTAACAGACACAAACAGAGCCAAATAGAGCCAAAGAGAGCCAAACAGAGCAAAGCAGAGCCAGGCATAGCCAAACAGAGGAAAACAGAGCCAAAAAGTATTAAACAGAGCCAAACAAAGCCCATGTGAGCCAAACAGAGCCAAACAGAGGAATACAAGGCCAAACAGAGCAAAACAGAGCCAAACAGAGCCATTGAGAGCAAAACAGAGCAAATCTGGGCAAAACAGAGTGGAACAGAACCAAACAGAGCCACACAGAGCCAAACAGAGCAACACAGAGCCAAACAGAGCCAAACAGAGAAAAACCTAGCCTAACAGAGCACAACAGCAGAAAACAGAGCCAAACAAAGCAAAACAGAGCCAAACAGAGCAAAACAGAGCCAAACAGAGCAAAATAGAGCAAAACACAGCTGGGTAGATCCAAACAGAGAGACACAGAGCCTAACAGAGCCAAAGAGAGTTAAACAGAGCCAAACAGAGCCTGGCAGAACCAAAAAGAGCAAAACAGAGCAAAACAGAGCCAAACAGTGCTGAACAGAGCCAAACAAAGCGCAACAGAGCTAAACAGAGCAACACAAAGCAAAACAGAGCCAAACATGGCCACACAGAGCAGAACAGAGCCAAACAGAGCACAACAGAGCCAAACAGAGCAGAACAGAACAAAACAGAGCAAAGCAGAGCAAAGCAGAGCAAGACAGGGCTGAACTGATCCAAACAGACATAAACAGAGCCAGGCAGAGCTAAAGAGAGCCAGACAAAGCAAATCAGAGCCTGGCAGAGCCAATCAAAGCTAAACAGAGACAAATAGTGCCAAAAAGAACCAAACAGAGTAAAATACAGCTGAAGCAGAGCCAGACAGAGCAAAACAGAGCAAAACAGAGCAAAGCAGAGCCAAACAGAGCACAACTGAACAAAACAGAGCCAAGCAGAGCAAAACAGAGCTGAACTGATCCAAACAGACACAAACAGAGCCAACCAGAGCCAGACAGAGCCAAACAGAGCAAAACAGAGCAATACAGAGCCAAAGAGAGCTGAACAGTGCCAGACAAAGCCCAACAGAGCCTAACAGAGCGAAACAGAGCAAGACAGAGCCAAACAGAGCCAAACAGTGCAGAACAGAGCCAAACAGAGCAAGAAAGAGCAAACCAGAGCCAAGCAGAGCAAAACAGAGCTGACCTGAACCAAACAGACGCAAACAGAGCCGAGCAGAGCCAGACAGAGCCAAACAGAGCAAAACAGAGGCAAACAGAGCCAAGCAGAGCAGAACCGAACAAACCAGAGCCACACAGAACAAAACAGAGGCTGAACAGATACAAACAGAGACAAACAGAGCTAAACAGTGCCAAACAGAGCGAAACAAAGGCAAACAGAACCAAGCAGAGCAGGACAGAGCCAAACAGAGCAGAACAGAGCAAAACAGAGCCAAACAGAGCAAAACAGAGCCATAAGGTGTTAAACAGAGCCAAACAGAGCAAAACAGAGCGAAACAGAACCAAGCAGAGCAGGACAGGGCCAGACAGAGCAAAACAGAGCAAAACAGAGCTGACCAGACTAAAACAGAGCTGACCAGACTAAAACAGAGCGAAACAGAGCCAAAGAGAGCCAAACAGAGCAAAGCAGAGCTTGGCAGAGCCAAACAGAGCAAAACAGAGCCATAAAGTGTTAAACAGAGCCAAACAAAACCCAAGTGAGCCAAACAGAGCCAAACAGAGAAATACAAGGCCAAACAGAGCAAAACAACGCCAAACGGAGCCATTGAGAGCAAAACAGAGCCAAATTGGGCAACACAGAGCAGAACAGAACAAAACTGAGCCAAACAGAGCCAAACAGAGCAAAACAGAGCCAAACAGAGCCGCACAGAGAGAAAAAGAGAAAAGAGCTAGCCTAACAGAGCGAACAGCGGAAACAGAGCTAAACAGAGTCAAACAGAGCCAAACAGAGCAAAACAGAGCCAAACAGAGCAAACCAGAGCAACACAGAGCAGAACAGAGCAAAACAGAGCTGGACAGATCCAAACAGAGAGAAACAGAGCCTAACAAAGCTAAAGAGAGTTCAACAGGGCAAAACAGAGCAAACAGTGCTGAACAGAGCCAAACAAAGCCCAACAGAGCCAAACAGAGCAGAACAGAGCCAAACAGAGCACAGCAGATCCAAACACAGCCAAACAGAGGAATACAAGGCCAAACAGAGCAAAACAGAGCCAAATGGAGCCATTAAGAGCAAAACAGAGCCAGATTGTGCAAAACAGAGCCAGACAGAGCCAAACAGAGCCAAACAGAGCAAACCAGAGCCAAACAGAGCAAAACAGAGTGGACAGATCCAAACAGAGAGAAACAGAGCATAACAGAGCCAAAGAGAGTTAAACAGAGCAAAACAGAGACAAACAGAGCCAGACAGAGCATAACAGTGCGAAACAGATCGGGACAGAGCCAAACAGAGCAAAACAGAGCAAAAAAGAATGAGACAGAGCAGAACAGAGATAAACAGAGGCAAGCAGAGCCAACGAGAGCTAACCAGATCCAAACAGAGCAAGACAGAGCCAAACAGAGCAAAACAGAGCAAAACAGAGCTGGACAGATCTAAACAGAGAGAAACAGAGCCTAACAGAGCCCAAGAGAGTTAAACAGAGCAAAACAGAGACAAACAGAGCCAGACAGAGCATAACAGTGAGAAACAGAGCGGGACAGGCCCAAACAGAGTAAAACAGAGCAAAAAAGAATGAGACACAGCAGAACAGAGATAAACAGAGGCAAACAGAGCCAACAAGAGCTAACCAGATCGAAACAGAGCAAGGCAGAGCAAAAGAGAGCAAAACAGAGCCAAAGAGAGCAAAACATAGCCAAACAGAGCAAAACAGAGCCATTGAGAGCAAAACAGAGCGAAACTGCGCAAAACAGAGTAGAACAGAACCAAAAAGGGCCAAACAAAGCAAAAAGGTGCCAAACAGAGCAAAACACAGCTGGGTAGATCCAAACAGAGAGACACAGAGCCTCACAGAGCCAAAGAGAGTTAAACAGAGCCTGGCAGAACCAAAAAGAGCATAACTGAGCAAAACAGAGCCAAACAGAGTCACACAGAGCAGAACGGAGCCAAACAGAGCAGAACAGAGTAAAACAGAGCAAAGCAGAGCAAAACAGAGCAAAACAGAGCCTGGCAGAGCCCATCAAAGCCAAACAGAGACAACTAGTGCCAAAAAGAACCAAACAGAGTACAATAGAGCTGAGGCAGAGCCAGACAGAGCAAAACAGAGCCAACCAGAGCCAGACAGAGCCAAACAGAGCAATACAGAGCCAAAGAGAGCTGTACAGTGCCAAACAAAGCCCAACAGAGCCTAACACAGCGAAACAGAGCAAGACAGAGCCAAACAGAGCCAGACAGAGCCAGAGTGTGCAGAACAGAGCCAAACAGAGCACGAAAGAGCAAAGCAGAGCCAAGCAGAGCAAAACAGAGCTTAACTGAACCAAACAGACACAAACAGAGCCAAAGAGCTGAACAGAGCCAAACAGAGCAAAACAGAGGCAAACAGAACCAAACAGAGAAGGACAGAGACAAACAGAGCAAAACAGAGCAAAACGAAGCCAAACAGAGCTAAACAGATCTAAACAGAGCACAACAGAGCAAAACAGAGCAAGAGAGAGGCAAACAGAGCCCAACAGAGCAAAACAGAGCAAAACAGAGTGAAACAGAGCCAAACAGAACCAAACAGATCCAAACAGAGCCAAACAGAGCCAAACAGAGCAACACAAAACCAAACAGAGCCACACAGAGCGAAACAGAGCCAGACAGAGTAGAACAGAGCCAAACAGAGCAACGCAGAACCTGGCAGAATCAAACAGAGCCTGGAAGAGCCAATTAGAGCCACACAGAGCCAAACAGAGCCTGGCAGGGCCATACGGAGTAAATCAGAGCCTGGCAGAACAAAACAGCGCCGCACAGAGCCTGGCAAATCCAAACGGAGTCACACAGAGCCAAACACAGCCTGGCAGAACTGAACTGATCCAAACAGAGCCAAGCAGAGCCAAACAGAGACTGGCAGAGTCAAGCAGAGCCAAATAGGCCATGATAGAGCCAAACAGAGACTGGCAGAACCAAACAAAGCCTGACAGAGCAAAACACAGCCAAACAGGGGCAAGCAGATACCGGCAGAGCCAAACAGAGCCTGGCAGAGCCACACAGAGCCTAATAGATCCAGGCAAAGCCAATCAGAACCAGGCAGAGTGAAACAGACCCTGGAAGAGGCAGACAGGTCCAAACAGAGCCAAACAGAGCCTGGCAGAACTGAACAGAGCCAAACAGAGCCAAACAGAGACTGGCAGAGCCAGGCAGAGCCAAGCAGAGGCACACAGAACCAAACAGAGACTGGCAGAGACAGGCAGAGCCAAACAGAGCCACACAGAACCAAACAGAGTCTGGCAGGGGTGAACAGAGCAAAACAGAGCCTGGCAGAACCAGACAGTGCAACACATAGCCCAGCAAAGCCAAACAGATCCAAACAAAGCCAAACAGAGCCTGGCAGTCCACACAGAGCCAAGCAAATCCTAGCAGAACTGAACAGAGCCAAACAGAGCCAAGCAGAGCCAAACAGAGAGTGGCAGAGTCAACCAGAGCCAAATAGACCATGATAGAGCAAAACAGAGACTGGCAGAACCAAACAAAGCCTGACAGAGCAACACACAGCCAAACAGAGCCAAGCAGATACCGGCAGAGTCAAACAGCTTGGCAGAGCCGGACAGAGGCTAACAGATCCAGGCAGAGTCAATCAGAAACTGGCAGAGTGAAAGAGGCCCTGAAGAGCCAAACAGGTCGAAACAGAGCCTAACAGAGCCAAACAGAGCCTGGGCAGTCTAAACAGAGCCAAACAGAACCAATGAGAGCCTGGCAGAGCCAAACAGAGCCAGACAGAGCCAATCAGAGCCTGGCAGAACCAAACAGAGAAACACAGAGCTAAACAGAACCAACCGAGTCAAACAGATGCAAACAGAGCCAAACAGCGCCGGGCAGAACCAAGCAGAGCTGAACAGAGCCAAGGAGAACCAAAGAGAGACTGGCAGAGCCAAACAGAGCCAAACAGTGCAGAACAGAGCCAAACAGAGCAAGAAAGAGCAAACCAGAGCCAAGCAGAGCAAAACAGAGCTGAACTGAACCAAACAGACACAAACAGAGCCAAACAGAGCCAGACAGAGCCAAACAGAGCAAAACACAGCTGAGTAGATCCAAACAGAGAGACACAGAGCCTCACAGAGCAAAACAGAGCGAAACAGAGCAAAGCAGAGCAAAACAGAGTTGTACAGATCCAAACAGGCACAAAAAGAGCCAGAGAGCAAAACAGAGCAAAACAGAGCACAACAGAGCCAAACAGAGGCAAACAGAGCACAACTGAACAAACTGAGCCAAGCAGAGCAAAACAGAGCTGAACTGATCCAAACAGACACAAACAGAGCCAACCAGAGCCAGACAGAGCCAAACAGAGCAAAACAGAGCAATACAGAGCCAAAGAGAGCTGTACAGTGCCAGACAAAGCACAACAGAGCCTAACAGAGCCAAAAAGAGCAAGACAGAGCCAAACAGAGCCAAACAGTGCAGAACAGAGCTAAACAGAGCAAGAAAGAGCAAACCAGAGCCAAGCAGAGCAAAACAGAGCTGAACTGAACCAAACAGACACAAACAGAGCCAAGCAGAGCCAGACAGAGCCAAACAGAGCAAAACAGAGGCAAACAGAGCCAAGCAGAGCAAAACAGAACAAAACAGAGCCACACAGAACATAACAGAGCTGAACAGATACAAACAGAGACAAACAGTGCCAAACAGAGCCAAACAGAGCCAAACAAAGGCAAACAGAACCAAGCAGAGCAGGACAGAGCCAAACAGAGCAAAACAGAGCAAAAGAGAGCCGAACAGACTAAAACAGAGCCAAACACAGCCACACAGAGCCAAACAGAGCCAAACAGAACAAGGCTGAGCAGAACAGACCTGTACAGATCCAAACAGGCACAAACAGAGCGAAACAGAGCCAAAGAGAGCCAAACAGAGCAAAACAGAGCATGGCAGAGCCAAACAGAGCAAAACAGAGCCATAAAGTGTTAAACAGAGCCAAACAAAGCCCAAGTGAGCCAAACAGAGCCAAACAGAGGAATACAAGGCCAAACAGAGCCGAACAGAGCAAAAGAGAGCCGAACAGACTAAAACAGAGCCAAACACAGCCACACAGAGCCAAACAGAGCCAAACAGAACAAGGCAGAGCAGAACAGACCTGTACAGATCCAAACAGGCACAAACAGAGCCAAACAGAGCCAAAGAGAGCCAGACAGAGCGAAACAGAGCATGGCAGAGCCAAACAGAGCAAAACAGAGCCATAAAGTTTTAAACAGAGCCAAACAAAACCCAAGTGAGCCAAACAGAGCCAAACAGAGGAATATAAGGCCAAACAGAGCAAAACAAAGCCAAACGGAGCCATTGAGAGCAAAACAGAGCCAAATTGGGCAACACAGAGCAGAACAGAACCAAACAGAGCCAAACAGAGCCAAACAGAGCAAAACAGAGCCAAACAGAGCCGCACAGAGAGAAAAAGAGAAAGAGCTAGCCTAACAGAGCGAAACAGCGGAAAACAGAGCTAAACAGAGTCAAACAGAGCCAAACAGAGCAAAACAGAGCCAAACAGAGCAAACCAGAGCAACACAGAGCAGAACAGAGCAAAACAGAGCTGGACAGATCCAAACAGAGAGAAACAGAGCCTAACAAAGCCAAAGAGAGTTAAAAGGGCAAAACAGAGCCAAACAGTGCTGAACAGAGCCAAACAAAGCCCAACAGAGCCAAACAGAGCAATACAGAGCAAAACAGAGCCAAACAGAGCAGAACAGAGCCAAACAGAGCACAACAGAGCTAAACACAGCAGAACAGAGCAAAGCAGAGCTGCACTGATCCAAATAGACATAAACAGAGCCAAGCAGAGCCAAAGAGAGACAAACAGAGCAAAACAGAGCCTGGCAGATCCAAACACAGCCAAACAGAGGAATACAAGGCCAAACAGAGCAGAACTGAACCAAACAGAGCCAAACAGATCCAAACAGAGCAAAATAGAGCCAAACAGAGCCAAACAGAGAGAAAGGGAGAAAAACCTAGCCTAACAGAGCGACACCGCGGAAAACAGAGCCAAACACAGTCAAATAGAGCCAAACAGAGCAAAACAGAGCCAAACAGAGCACACCAGAGCCAAAGAGAGCAAAACAGAGCAAAACAGAGCTGGACAGATCCAAACAGAGAGAAACAGAGCCTAACAGAGCCAAAGAGACTTAAACAGGGCTAAACAGATCCAAAAAGTGCTGAATAGAGCCAAACAAATCCCAACAGAGCCAAACAGAGCCGAACAGAGAGAAACAGAGAAAGACCTAGCCAAACAGAGCAAAACAGCGGAAAACAGAGCCAAACACAGTCAAACAGAGCCAAACAGAGCAAAACAGAGTCAAACAGAGCAAACCAGAGCAAAACAGAGCACAACAGATCCGAACAGAGAGAAACAGAGCCTAACAGAGCCAAGGAGACTTAAACGGGGCAAAACAGAGCCAAGCAGTGCTGAACAGAGCCAAACAAAGCCCAACAGAGCCAAACAGAGCAATACAGAGCAAAACAGAGCCAAACAGAGCAGAACAGAGCCAAACAGAGCACAACAGAGCTAAACACAGCAGAACAGAGCAAAGCAGAGCTGCACTGATCCAAATAGACATAAACAGAGCCAAGCAGAGGCAAAGAGAGACAAACAGAGCAAACCAGAGCCTGGCAGAGCCAAACAAAGCCAAACAGTGCAGAACAGAGCCAAACAGAGCAAGGCAGAGCCGCACAGAGCGAGAAAGAGCAAACTAGAGCCAAGCAGAGCAAAACAGAGCTGAACTGATCCAAACAGACAGAAACAGAGCCAAACAGAGCAAAACAGAGCAAACCAGAGGCAAACAGAACCAAACATCGCAGGACAGAGCAAAACAGAGCACAACAGAGGCCAAACAGAGCCAAGCAGAGCAGGACAGAGCCTAACAGAGCAAAACAGACCGAAACACAGCCAAAAAGAGCGAAACAGAGCAAAACAGAGGCAAATAGAACCAAACAGAGCAGGACAGAGACAAACAGAGCAAAACAGAGCAAAACGTAGCCAAACAGAGCTAAACAGATCCAAACAGAGCAAAATAGAGCCAAACAGAGCCTGGCAGTCCACACAGAGCCAAGCAAATCCTGGGAGAACTGAACAGAGCCAGACAGAGCCAAGCAGAGCCAAACAGAGACTGGCAGAGTCAACCAGCGACAAATAGACCAAGATAGAGCCAAACAGAGACAGGCAGAACCTAACAAAGCCTGACAGAGCAACACACAGTCAGACAGAGCCAAGCAGATACCGGCAGAGCCAAACAGAGCCTGGCAGAGCCAGACAGAGGCTAACAGATCCAGGCCGAGCCAATCAGAACCTGGCAGAGTGAAAGAGGCCCTGGCAGTGCCAAACAGGTCCAAACAGAGCCAAACAGAGCCTGGCAGTCTAAACAGAGCCAAACAAAACCAATGAGAGCCTGGCAGAGCCAAACAGAGCCAAACAGTGCCAATCAGAGCCTGGCAGAACCAAACAGAGCAACACAGAGCTAAACAGAACCAACCGAGTCAAACAGATTCAAACAGAGCCAAACAGCACCTCGCAGTACCAGGCAGCGCTCAACAGAGCCAAAGAGAGACTGGCAGAGCCAAGCAGAGCCAAACACTGCAGAACAGAGCCAAACAGAGCAAGAAAGAGCCAACCATAGCCAAGCAGAGCAAAACAGAGCTGAAATGAACCAAACAGACACAAACAGAGCCAAGCAGAGCCAGACAGAACCAAACAGAGCAAAACAGAGGCAAACAGAGCCAAGCAGAGCCACACAGAACAAAACAGAGCTGAACACATACAAACAGAGACAAACAGACCCAAACAGAGCCAAACAGTGAAACAAAGGCAAACAGAACCAAACAGAGCAGGACAGAGCGAAACAGAGCAAAACAGAGCAAAACAGAGCCGAACAGACTAAAACAGAGCCAAACAGACCCAGACAGAGCAAAACAGAGCAAAACAGAGCGACACAGAGCAAACCAGAGCAAAACAGAGCTCTACAGATCCAAACAGGAACAAACAGAGCCAAACAGAGCAAAACAGAGCTGGGCAGAGCCAAACAGAGCAGATCAGATCCAAACAGAGCCTAACAGAGCGAAACAGCGGAAAACAGAGCCAAACACAGTCAAACAGAGCCAAACACAGTCAAACAGAGCCAAACAGAGCAAAACAGAGCAAAACAGAGTCAAACAGAGCAAACCAGAGCCAAACAGAGCCTAACAGAGCTGGGCAGATCCAAACAGAGAGAAACAGATCCTAACAGAGCATAACAGTGTGAAACAGAGCGGGACAGAGCCAAACAGAGCAAAACAGAGCAAAAAAGAATGAGACAGAGCAGAACAGAGATAGACAGAGGCAAACAGAGCCAACGAGAGCTAACCAGATCCACACAGAGCAAGACAGAGCCAAACATAGCAAAACAGAGCCAAAAACAGAGCCATTGAGAGCAAAACAGAGTGAAACTGGCCAAAACAGAGTAGGACAGAACCAAACAGAGCCAAACAGAGCAACACGGAGCCAAACAGAGCCTAACAGAGAAAAGCCTAGCCTAACAGTGCAAAACAGCGGAAAACAGAGCCAAACAGAGCAAAACAGAGCCAAACAGAGCAAAACAGAGCAAAGCACAGCTAAGGTGATCCAAACAGAGAGACACGGAGCCTCACAGAGCCAAAGAGAGTTAAACAGAGCCAAACAGAGCCTGGCAGAACCAAAAAGAGCATAACAGAGCAAAACAGAGCCACACAGTGCTGAACAGAGCCAAACAAAGCCCAACAGAGCTAAACAGAGCAAAACAGATCAAAACAGAGCCAAACAGAGCACAACAGAGCCAAACAGAGCAGAACAGAGCAAAGCAGAGCAAAAAAGAGCTGAACTGATCTAAACAGACATAATCAGAGCCAGGCAGAACCAAAGAGAGCCAAACAGAGCAATGCAGAGCCTGGCAGAGACAAACAAAGCCAAACAGAGCCAAATAGTGCCAAAAAGAACCAAACAGAGTAAAACACAGCCGAAGCAGAGCCAGACAGAGCCAAACAGAGCACAACTGAACAAAGCAGAGCAAAGCAGAGGAAAGCAGAGCTGAACTGATCCAAACAGACACAAACAGAGCCAACCAGAACCAGACAGAGCCAAACAGAGCAAAACAGAGAAATACAGAGCCAAAGAGAGCCGTACAGTGCCAGACAAAGCCCAGCAGAGCCTAACAGAGCTAAAGAGAGCAAGACAGAGCCAAAGAGACCCAATCAGTGCAGAACAGAGCCAAACAGAGCAAGAAAGAGCTAACCAGAGCCAAGCAGAGCAAAACAGAGCCAAACAGAACCAAACAGACACAAACAGAGACAAACAGAGCCAAACAGAACCAATGAGAGCCTGGCAGAGCCAAACAGAGCCAGACAGAGCCAATCAGAGCCTGGCAGAACCAAACAGAGAAACACAGAGCTAAACAGAACCAACCGAGTCAAACAGATTCAAACAGAGCCAAACAGCACCTCGCAGTACTAGGCAGAGCTCAACAGAGACAAGCAGAGCCAAAGAGAGACTGGCAGAGCCGAGCACGGCCAAACAGTGCAGAACAGAGCCAAACAGAGCAAGAAAGAGCCAACCAGAGCCAAGCAGAGCAAAACAGAGCTGAAACGAACCAAACACAAACAAACAGAGCCAAGCAGAGCCAGACAGAGCCAAACAGAGCAAAACAGAGGCAAACAGAGCCAAGCAGAGCAAAACAGAACAAAACAGAGTCACACAGAATAAAACAGAGCTGAACAGATACAAACAGAGACAAACAGAGTGAAACAAAGGCAAACAGAACCAAACAGAGCAGGAGAGAGCCAAACAGAGCAAAACAGAGCAAAACAGAGCCGAACAGACTAAAACAGAGCCAAACAGAGCCAGACAGAGCAAAACAGAGCGACACAGAGCAAAGCAGAGCAAAACAGAGCTCTACAGATCCAAACAGGCACAAACAGAGCCAAACAGAGCAAAACAGAGCTTGGCAGAGACAAATAGAGCAAAACAGAGCCATAAACTGTTAAACAGAGCCAAACAGCGCCCAAGTGAGCCAAACACAGCCAAATAGAGGAATACAAGGCCAAACAGAGCAAAACAGAGCCAAACGGAACATTGAGAGCAAAACAGAGTCAAATTGGGCAAAACAGAGCCGAACAGAGCCAAACAGAGAGAAACCTAGCCTAACAGAGCGAAACAGCGGAAAACAGAGCCAAACACAGTCAAACAGAGCCAAACAGAGCAAAACAGAGTCAAACAGAGCAAAGCAGAGCCAAACAGAGCAAAACAGAGCTGGACAGATCCAAACAGAGAGAAACAGAGCCTAACAGAGCCAAAGAGAGTTAAACAGAGCAAAACAGAGACAAACAGAGCCAGACAGAGCATAACAGTGTGAAACAGAGCGGGACGGAGCCAAACAGAGCGGGACAGAGCCAAACAGAGCAAAACAGAGCAAAACAGAGCAAAACAGAGTCAAACAGAGCAAACCAGAGCCAAACAGAGCAGGGCAGATCCAAACAAAGACAAACAGAGCCAGTAGGAGCATAACAGTGTGAGACAGAGTGGGACGGAGCCAAACAGAGCAAAACAGAGCAAAAAAGAATGAGACAGAGCAGAACAGAGATAAACAGAGGCATACAGAGCCAAGGAGAGCTAACCAAATCCACACAGAGCAAGGCAGAGCCAAAGAGAGCAAAACAGAGCCAAAGTGTGCAAAACAGAGCCAAACATAGCAAAACAGAGCCAAAAACAGAGCCATTGAGAGCAAAACAGAGTGAAACTGGCCAAAACAGAGTAGGACAGAACCAAACAGAGCCAAACAGAGCAACACAGAGCCAAACAGAGACTAAAAGAGAAAAACCTAGCCTAACAGAGCAAAACAGCTGAAAACAGAGCCAAACAGTGCAAAACAGAGCCAAACAGAGCAAAACAGAGCAAAGCACAGCTGAGTAGATCCAAACAGAGAGACACGGAGCCTCACAGAGCCAAAAAGAGTTAAACAGAGCCAAACAGAGCCTGGCAGAACCAAAAAGAGCATAACAGAGCAAAACAGAGCCACACAGTGCTGAACAGAGCCAAACAAAGCCCAACAGAGCAAAACAGAGCAAAACAGAGCCAAACAGAGCACAACAGAGCCAAACAGAGCAGAACAGAGCAAAACAGAGCAAAGCAGAGCAAAACAGAGCTGAACTGATCTAAACAGACATAATCAGAGCCAGGCAGAACCAAAGAGAGCCAAACAGAGCAATGCAGAGCCTGGCAGAGACAAACAAAGCCAAACAGAGCCAAATAGTGCCAAAAAGAACCAAACAGAGTAAAACACAGCCGAAGCAGAGCCAGACAGAGCCAAACAGAGCACAACTGAACAAAGCAGAGCAAAGCAGAGGAAAACAGAGCTGAACTGATCCAAACAGACACAAACAGAGCCAAACTGAGCCAGACAGAGCCAAACAGAGCAAAACAGAGAAATACAGAGCCAAAGAGAGCCGTACAGTGCCAGACAAAGCCCAGCAGAGCCTAACAGAGCTAAAGAGAGCAAGACAGAGCCAAAGAGACCCAATCAGTGCAGAACAGAGCCAAACAGAGCAAGAAAGAGCTAACCAGAGCCACACAGAGCAAAACAGAGCCAAACAGACACAAACAGAGACAAACAGAGACAAACAGAACCAATGAGAGCCTGGCAGAGCCAAACAGAGCCAGACAGAGCCAATCAGAGCCTGGCAGAACCAAACAGAGAAACACAGAGCTAAACAGAACCAACCGAGTCAAACAGATTCAAACAGAGCCAAACAGCACCTCGCAGTACTAGGCAGAGCTCAACAGAGACAAGCAGAGCCAAAGAGAGACTGGCAGAGCCGAGCACGGCCAAACAGTGCAGAACAGAGCCAAACAGAGCAAGAAAGAGCCAACCAGAGCCAAGCAGAGCAAAACAGAGCTGAAACGAACCAAACACAAACAAACAGAGCCAAGCAGAGCCAGACAGAGCCAAACAGAGCAAAGCAGAGGCAAACAGAGCCAAGCAGAGCAAAACAGAACAAAACAGAGCCACACAGAATAAAACAGAGCTGAACAGATACAAACAGAGACAAACAGAGTGAAACAAAGGCAAACAGAACCAAACAGAGCAGGAGAGAGCCAAACAGAGCAAAACAGAGTAAAACAGAGCCGAACAGACAAAAACAGATCCAAACAGAGCCAGACAGTGCAAAACAGAGCGACACAGAGCAAAGCAGAGCAAAACAGAGCTCTACAGATCCAAACAGGCATAAACAGAGCCAAACAGAGCAAAACAGAGCTTGGCAGAGCCAAATAGAGCAAAACAGAGCCATAAACTGCTAAACAGAGCCAAACAACGCCCAAGTGAGCCAAACACAGCCAAATAGAGGAATACGAGGCCAAACAGAGCAAAACAGAGCCAAACGGAGCCATTGAGAGCAAAACAGAGTCAAATTGGGCAAAACAGAGCCGAACAGAGGCAAACAGAGAAAAACCTAGCCTAACAGAGTGAAACAGCGGAAAACAGAGCCAAACACAGTCAAATAGAGCCAAACAGAGCAAAACAGAGTCAAACAGAGCAAACCAGAGCCAAACAGAGCAAAACAGAGCAAAACAGAGCTGGACAGATCCAAACAGAGAGAAACAGAGCCTAACAGAGCCAAAGAGAGTTAAACAGAGCAAAACAGAGACAAACAGAGCCAGACAGAGCATAACAGTGTGAAACAGAGCGGGACAGAGCCAAACAGAGCAAAACAGAACAAAAATGAATGAGACAGAGCAGAACAGAGATAAACAGAGGCAAACAGAGCCAACGAAAGCTAACCAGATCCACACAGAGTAAGACAGAGCCAAAGAGAGTAAAACAGAGCCAAACAGGGCAAAACAGAGCAAAACATAGCAAAACAGAGCCAAACAGAGCAAAACAGAGCAAAACAAAGTGAAACTGGGCAAAACAGAGTAGAAGAGAACCAACCAGAGCCAAAAAGAGCATAACAGAGCAAAACAGAGCCACACAGTGCTGGACAGAGCCAAACAAAGCCCAACAGAGCTAAACAGAGCAAAACAGAGCAAAACAGAGCCAAACAGAGCACAACAGAGCCAAACAGAACAAAGCAGAGCAAAACAGAGCTGAACTGATCCGAACAGACAAAATCAGAGCCAGGCAGAGCCAAAGAGAGCCAAACAGAGCAAATCAGAGCCTGGCAGAGCCAAACTAAGCCAAACAGAGCCAAATAGTGCCAAAAAGAACCAAACAGAGTAAAATACAGCCGAAGCAGAGCCAGACAGAGCAAAACAGAGTCAAACAGAGCCAAACAGAGCACAACTGAACAAAACAGAGCCAAGCAGAGGGAAACAGAGCTGAACTGATCCAAACAGACACAAACAGAGCCAACCTGAGCCAGACAGAGCCAAACAGAGCAAAACAGAGCAATACAGAGCCAAAGAGAGCTGTGCAGTGCCAGACAAAGCCTAACAGAGCCTAACAGAGCTAGACAGAGCAAGACAGAGCCAAAGAGAGCCAATCAGTGCAGAACAGAGCCAAACAGAATGACACAGAGCAGAACAGAGATAAACAAAGGCAAACAGAGCCAACGAGAGCTCACCAGATCCAAACAGAGCAAGACAGAGCCAAAGAGAGCAAAACAGAGCAAAACAGAGCAAAACAGGGCGAAACAGAGCAAAACAGAGAAAAACAGAGCCAAACAGAGCCATTGAGAGAAAGACAGAGCAAAACAGGGCAAAACAGAGTAGAACAGAACCAAACAGAGCCAAACAGAGCAACACAGAGCCAAACAGAGAAAAACCTAGCCTAACAGAGCAAAACAGCGGAAAACAGAGCAAAACAGAGCCAAACAGAGAAAAACAGAGCAAAACACAGCTGAGTAGATCCAAACAGAGAGACATAGAGCCTCACAGAGCCAAAGAGAGTTAAACATAGCCAAACAGAGCCTGGCAGAACCAAAAAGAGCATAACAGAGCAAAACAGAGCCAAACAAAGCCCGGCAGAGCTAAACAGAGCAAAACAGAGCCAAACAGAGAAAAACAGAGCAAAACACAGCTGAGTAGATCCAAACAGAGAGACATAGAGCCTCACAGAGCCAAAGAGAGTTAAACATAGCCAAACAGAGCCTGGCAGAACCAAAAAGAGCATAACAGAGCAAAACAGAGCCAAACAAAGCCCGGCAGAGCTAAACAGAGCAAAACAGAGCCAAAAAGAGCCACACAGAGCAGAACGGAGCCAAACAGAGCACAACAGAGCCAAACAGAGCAGAACAGAGCAAAACAGAGCAAACCAAAGCAAAGCAGAGCAAAACAGAGCAGAACTGATCCAAACAGACATAAACAAAGCCAGGCAGAGCCTAAGAGAGCCAAACAGAGCAAAACAGAGCCAGACCGAGGAAAACAGAGCCAAACAGAGCCAAACAGAGCACAACTGAACAAAACTGAGCCAAGCAGAGGGAAACAGTGCTGAACTGATCCAAACAGACACAAACAGAGCCAACCAGAGCCAGACAGAGCCAAATAGAGCAAAACAGAGCAATACAGAGCCAAAGAGAGCTGTACAGTGCCAGACAAAGCACAACAGAGCCTAACAGAGCCAAAAAGAGCAAGACAGAGCCAAACAGAGCCAAACAGTGCAGAACAGAGCTAAACAGAGCAAGAAAGAGCAAACCAGAGCCAAGCAGAGCAAAGCAGAGCTGAACTGAACCAAACAGGCACAAACAGAGCCAGGCAGAGCCAGACAGAGCCAAACAGAGCAAAACAGAGGCAAACAGAGCCAAGCAGAGCAAAACAGAACAAAACAGAGCCACACAGAAGATAACAGAGCTGAACAGATACAAACAGAGACAAACAGTGCCAAACAGAGCCAAACAAAGGCAAACAGAACCAAGCAGAGCAGGACAGAGCCAAACAGAGCAAAACAGAGCAAAAGAGAGCTGAACAGACTAAAACAGAGCCAAACACAGCCAAACAGAGCCAAACAGAACAAGGCAGAGCAGAACAGTGCTGTACAGATCCAAACAGGCACAAACAGAGCCAAACAGAGCCAAAGAGAGCCGAACAGACTAAAACAGAGCCAAACACAGCCAAACAGAGCCAAACAGAACAAGGCAGAGCAGAACAGTGCTGTACAGATCCAAACAGGCACAAACAGAGCCAAACAAAGCCCAAGTGAGCCAAACAGAGCCAAACAGAGGAATACAAGGCCAAACAGAGCAAAACAAAGCCAAACGGAGCCATTGAGAGCAAAACAGAGCCAAATTGGGCAACACAGAGCAGAACAGAACCAAACAGAGCCAAACAGAGCCATTAAGAGGAAAACAGAGCCAAATTGGGCAACACAGAGCAGAACAGAACCAAACAGAGCAAACCAGAGCAACACAGAGCAGAACAGAGCAAAACAGAGCTGGACAGATCTAAACAGAGAGAAACAGAGCCTCACAAAGCCAAAGAGAGTTAAACAGGGCAAAACAGAGCCAAACAGTGCTGAACAGAGCCAAACAAAGCCCAACAGAGCCAAACAGAGCAAAACAGAGCCAAACAGAGCAGAACAGAGCCAAACAGAGCACAACAGAGCCAAACACAGCAGAACAGAGCAAGACAGAGCGAAGCAGAGCTGAACTGATCCAAACAGACATAAACAGAGCCAAGCAGAGCCAAAGAGAGCCAAACAGAGCAAAACAGAGCCTGGCAGATCCAAACACAGCCAAACAGAGGAAGACAAGGCCAAACAGAGCAGAACAGAACCAAACAGAGCCAAACAGAGCAAAATAGAGCCAAACAGAGCCACACAGAGAGAAACAGAGAAAAACCTAGCCTAACAGAGCGAGACAGCGGAAAACAGAGCCAAACACAGTCAAATAGAGCCAAACAGAGCAAAACAGAGCCAAACAGAGCAAACCAGAGCCAAACAGAGCAAAACAGAGCTGGACAGATCCAAACAGAGAGAAACAGAGCCTAACAGAGCCAAAGAGACTTAAACAGGGCAAAACAGAGCCAAAAAGTGCTGAATAGAGCCAAACAAATCCCAACAGAGCCAAACAGAGCCGAACAGAGAGAAACAGAGAAAGACTTAGCCAAACAGAGCGAAACAGCGGAAAACAGAGCCAAACACAGTCAAACAGAGCCAAACAGAGCAAAACACAGCCAAACAGAGCAAACCAGAGCAAAACAGAGCAAACCAGAGCAAAACAGAGCAAAACAGATCCAAACAGAGAGAAACAGAGCCTAACAGAGCCAAAGAGACTTAAACAGGGCAAAACAGAGCAAAACAGTGCTGAACAGAGCCAAACGAAGCCCAACAGAGCCAAACAGAGCAATGCAGAGCAAAACAGAGCCAAACAGAGCAGAACAGATCCAAACAGAGCACAACAGAGCTAAACACAGCAGAACAGAGCAAAACAGAGCAAAGCAGAGCTGAACTGATCCAAATAGACATAAACAGAGCCAAGCAGAGCCAAAGAGAGACAAACAGAGCAAATCAGAGCCTGGCAGAGCCAAACAAAGCCAAACAGTGCAGAACAGAGCCAAACAGAGCAAAACAGAGCCGCACAGAACGAGAAAGAGCAAACTAGAGCCAATCAGAGCAAAACAGAGCTGAACTGATCCAAACAGACAGAAACAGAGCCAAACAGAGCAAAACAGAGCACAACAGAGGCCAAACAGAGCCAAACAGAGCAGGACAGAGCCTAACAGAGCAAAACAGACAGAAACACAGCAAAAAAGAGCGAAACAGAGCAAAACAGAGGCAAATAGAACCAAACAGAGCAGGACAGAGACAAACAGAGCAAAACGTAGCCAATCAGAGCTAAACAGATCCAAACAGAGCAAAACAGAGCCAAACAGAGCCAAACAGAACCAAACAGAGCGAGACAGAGCCACACAGAGCAGAACAGAGGCAAACAGAGCCAAACAGAGCAGGACAGAGCCTAACAGAGTAAAACAGACAGAGACACAGCCAAACAGAGCCAAACAGAGCAAAACAGAGGCAAACAGAACCAAACAGAGCAGGACAGAGCAAAACAGAGGCAAACAGAACCAAACAGAGCAGGACAGAGCAAAACGAAGCCAAACAGAGCTAAACAGATCTAAACAGAGCACAACAGAGCCAAACAGAGCAAGACAGAGGCAAACAGAGCCCAACAGAGCAAAACAGAGCAAAACAGAGCCAAAACAGAGCCAAACAGAACCAAACTGATCCAAACAGATCCAAACAGAGCAACACAAAGCCAAACAGAGCCACACAGAGCGAAACAGAGCCACACAGAGCCAGACAGAGTAGAACAGAGCCAAACAGAGCAACGCAGAGCCTGACAGAATCAAACAGAGCCTGGAAGAGCCAATGAGAGCCACACAGAGCCAAACAGAGCCTGGCAGGGCCATACAGAGCAAATCAGAGCCTGGCAGAACCAGACAGCGCCGCACAGACCCCGGCAAAGCCAAACGGAGTTACACAGAGCCAAACACAGCCTGGCAGAACTGAACAGAGCCAAACAGAGCCAGGCAGAGCCATACAGAGACTGGCAGAGTCAAGCAGAGCCAATTAGGCCATGATAGAGCCAAACAGAGACTGGCAGAACCAAACAAAGCCTGACAGAGCAAAACACAGCCAAAGTGGGCCAAACAGATACCGGCAGAGCCAAACAGAGCCTGGCAGAGCCACACAGAGCCTAATAGATCCAGGCAGAGCCAATCAGAACCAGGCAGAGTGAAACAGACCCTGGCAGAGCCTAACAGGTCCAATCAGAGCCAACCAGAGCCTGGCAGTCCAAACAGAGCCAAACAAAGCCTGGCAGAACTGAACAGAGCTGGGCAGAGCCAATTAGAGCCACACAGAACCAAACAGAGTCTGGCAGGGGTGAACAGAGCAAAACAGAGCCTGGCAGAACCAGACAGTGCCACACATAGCCCAGCAAAGCCAAACAGATCCAAATAGAGCCAAACAGAGCCTGGCAGTCCACACAGAGCCAAGCAAATCCTGGGAGAACTGAACAGAGCCAGACAGAGCCAAGCAGAGCCAAACAGAGACTGGCAGAGTCAACCAGCGACAAATAGACCAAGATAGAGCCAAACAGAGACTGGCAGAACCAAACAAAGCCTGACAGAGCAACACACAGTCAGACAGAGCCAAGCAGATACCGGCAGAGCCAAACAGAGCATGGCAGAGACAGACAGAGGCTAACAGATCCAGGCCGAGCCAATCAGAACCTGGCAGAGTGAAAGAGGCCCTGGCAGAGCCAAACAGGTCCAAACAGAGCCAAACAGAGACTGGCAGTCTAAACAGAGCCAAACAGAACCAATGAGAGCCTGGCAGAGCCAAACAGAGCCAGACAGAGCCAATCAGAGCCTGGCAGAACCAAACAGAGAAACACAGAGCTAAGCAGAACCAACCGAGTCAAACAGATTCAAACAGAGCCAAACAGCACCTCGCAGTACCAGGCAGAGCTCAACAGAGCCAAAGAGAGACTGGCAGAGCCAAGCAGAGCCAAACAGTGCAGAACAGAGCCAAACAGAGCAAGAAAGAGCCAACCATAGCCAAGCAGAACAAAACAGAGCTGAAATGAACCAAACAGACACAAACAGAGCCAAGCAGAGCCAGACAGAGCCAAACAGAACCAAACGGAGCGAGACAGAGCCACACAGAGCAGAACAGAGCCAAACAGAGCAGGACAGAGCCTAACAGAGTAAAACAGACAGAGACACAGCCAAACAGAGCCACACAGAGCAGAACAGAGCCAAGCAGAGCCAAACAGTGCAGAACAGAGCCAAACAGAGCAAGAAAGAGCCAACCATAGCCAAGCAGAGCAAAACAGAGCTGAAATGAACCAAACAGACACAAACAGAGCCAAGCAGAGCCAGACAGATCCAAACAGAGCAAAACAGAGGCAAACAGAGCCAAGCAAAGCAAAACAGAACAAAACAGAGCCACACAGAACAAAACAGAGCTGAACAGATACAAACAGAGACAAACAGACCCAAACAGAGCCAAACAGAGTGAAACAGAGCCAAACAGAGCCAAACAGAGTGAAACAAAGCCAAACAGAACCAAACAGAGCGGGACAGAGCCAAACAGAGCAAAACAGAGCAAAACAGAGCCGAACAGACTAAAACAGAGCCAAACAGACCCAGACAGAGCAAAACAGAGCAAAACAGAGCGACACAGAGTAAAGCAGAGCAAAGCAGAGCTCTGCAGATCCAAACAGGCACAAACAGAGCCAAACAGAGCAAAACAGAGCTTGGCAGAGCCAAATAGAGCAGAACAGAGTCATAAAGTGTTAAACAGAGCCAAACAAAGCCCAAGTGAGACAAACACAGTGAAATAGAGGAATACAAGGCCAAACAGAGCAAAACAGTGCCAAACGGAGGCATTAAGAGCAAAACATAGTCAAATTGGGCAAACAGCGGAAAACAGAGCCAAACAGAGTCAAACACAGTCAAACAGAGCAAAACAGTGCAAAACAGAGTCAAACAGAGCAAACCAGAGCCAAACAGAGCAGGGCAGATCCAAACAGAGACAAACAGAGCCAGTAGGAGCATAACAGTGTGAGACAGAGTGGGACAGAGCCAAACAGAGCAAAACAGAGCAAAAAAGAATGAGACAGAGCAGAACAGAGATAAACAGAGGCATACAGAGCCAAGGAGAGCTAACCAGATCCACACAGAGCAAGGCAGAGCCAAAGAGAGCAAAACAGAGCCAAAGTGTGCAAAACAGAGCCAAACATAGCAAAACAGAGCCAAAAACAGAGCCATTGAGAGCAAAACAGAGTGAAACTGGCCAAAACAGAGTAGGACAGAACCAAACAGAGCCAAACAGAGCCAAACAGAGCAACACAGAGCCAAACAGAGACTAACAGAGAAAAACCTAGCCTAACAGAGCAAAACAGCTGAAAACAGAGCCAAACAGTGCAAAACAGAGCCAAACAGAGCAAAACAGAGCAAAGCACAGCTGAGTAGATCCAAACAGAGAGACACGGAGCCTCACAGAGCCAAAAAGAGTTAAACAGAGCCAAACAGAGCCTGGCAGAACCAAAAAGAGCATAACAGAGCAAAACACAGCCACACAGTTGCTGAACAGAGCCAAACAAAGCCAAACAGAGCTAAACAGCGCAAAACAGAGCAAAACAGAGCCAAACAGAGCACAACAGAGCCAAACAGAGCGGAACGGAGCAAAGCAGAGCAAAACAGAGCTGAACTGATCCAAACAAACATAATCAGAGGCAGGCAGAGCCAAACAGAGCAATGCAGAGCCTGGCAGAGACAAACAAAGCCAAACAGAGCCAAATAGTGCCAAAAAGAACCAAACAGAGTAAAACACAGCTGAAGCAGAGCCAGACAGAGCCAAACAGAGCACAACTGAACAAAGCAGAGGAAAGCAGAGCTGAACTGATCCAAACAGACACAAACAGAGCCAACCAGAACCAGACAGAGCCAAACAGAGCAAAACAGAGAAATACAGAGCCAAAAAGAGCCGTACAGTGCCAGACAAAGCCCAGCAGAGCCTAACAGAGCTAAAGAGAGCAAGACAGAGCCAAAGAGACCCAATCAGTGCAGAACAGAGCCAAACAGAGCAAGAAAGAGCTAACCAGAGCCAAGCAGAGCAAAACAGAGCCAAACAGAACCAAACAGACACAAACAGAGACAAACAGAGACAAACAGAACCAATGAGAGCCTGGCAGAGCCAAACAGAGCCAGACAGAGCCAATCAGAGCCTGGCAGAACCAAACAGAGAAACACAGAGCTAAACAGAACCAACCGAGTCAAACAGATTCAAACAGAGCCAAACAGCACCTCGCAGTACTAGGCAGAGCTCAACAGAGACAAGCAGAGCCAAAGAGAGACTGGCAGAGCCGAGCACGGCCAAACAGTGCAGAACAGAGCCAAACAGAGCAAGAAAAGAGCCAACCAGAGCCAAGCAGAGCAAAACAGAGCTGAAACGAACCAAACACAAACAAACAGAGCCAAGCAGAGCCAGACAGAGCCAAACAGAGCAAAACAGAGGCAAACAGAGCCAAGCAGAGCAAAACAGAACAGAACAGAGCCACACAGAATAAAACAGAGCTGAACAGATACAAACAGAGATAAACAGAGTGAAACAAAGGCAAACAGAAAAAAACAGAGCAGGAGAGAGCCGAACAGAGCCAAACAGAGCAAAACAGAGCCATAAAGTGTTAAACAGAGCCAAACAAAGCCCAAGTGAGCCAAACACAGCCAAATAGAGGAATACAAGGCCAAACAGAGCAAAACAGAGCCAAACGGAGCCATTGAGAGCAAAACAGAGTCAAATTGGGAAAAACAGAGCAGAACAGAGCAAATCAGAGCCAAACAGAGAAAAACTTAGCCTAACAGAGCGAAGCAGCGGAAAACAGAGCCAAACACAGTCAAACAGATCCAAACAGAGCAAAACAGAGTCAAACAGAGCAAACCAGAGCCAAACAGAGCAAAACAGAGCTGGACAGATCCAAACAGAGAGAAACAGAGCCTAACAGAGCCAAAGAGAGTTAAACAGAGCAAAACAGAGACAGACAGAGCCAGACAGAGCATAACAGTGTGAAACAGAGCGGGACAGAGCCAAACAGAGCAAAACAGAGCAAAAAAGAATGAGACAGAGCAGAACAGAGATAAACAGAGGCAAACAGAGCCAACGAAAGCTAACCAGATCCACACAGAGCAAGACAGAGCCAAAGAAAGTAAAACAGAGCCAAACAGTGCAAAAACAGAGCCAAACATAGCAAAACAGAGCCAGAAACAGAGCCATTGAGAGCAAAACAGAGTGAAACCGGGCAAGACAGAGTGGAACAGAACCAACCAGAGCCAAACAGAGCAACACAGAGCCAAACAGAGCCAAACAGAGAAAAACCTAGCCTAACAGAGCAAAACAGCAGAAAATAGAGCCAAACAGAGCAAAACAGAGCCAAACAGAGCAAAACAGAGCAAAACACAGCTGAGTAGATCCAAACAGAGAGACACAGAGCCTCACAGAGCCAAGGAGAGTTAAACAGAGCCAAACAGAGCCTGGCAGAACCAAAAAGAGCATAACAGAGCAAAACAGA
Organism: Cetorhinus maximus; assembly: GCF_964194155.1. Lineage (NCBI taxonomy): Eukaryota > Metazoa > Chordata > Chondrichthyes > Lamniformes > Cetorhinidae > Cetorhinus > Cetorhinus maximus. The sequence continues at coordinate 29,132,943 of NC_135906.1, read as the reverse complement.
GCCACACGGTGCTGAACAGAGCCAAACAAAGCCCAACAGAGCTAAACAGAGCAAAACAGAGCAAAACAGAGCCAAACAGAGCACAACAGAGCCAAACAGAGCAGAACGGAGCAAAACAGAGCAAAGCAGAGCAAAACAGAGCTGAACTGATCCAAACAGACATAATCAGAGCCAGGCAGAGCCAAAGAGAGCCAAACAGAGCAAATCAGAGCCTGGCAGAGCCAAACTAAGCCAAACAGAGCCAAATAGTGCCAAAAAGAACCAAACAGAGTAAAATACAGCCGAAGCAGAGCCAGACATAGCAAAACAGAGCCAAACAGAGCCAAACAGAGCACAACTGAACAAAACTGAGCCAAGCAGAGGGAAACAGAGCTGAACTGATCCAAACAGGACACAAACAGAGCCAACCTGAGCCAGACAGAGCCAAACAGAGCAAAACAGAGCAATACAGAGCCAAAGAGAGCCGTACAGTGCCAGACAAAGCCTAACAGAGCCTAACAGAGCTAGACAGAGCAAGACAGAGCCAAAGAGAGCCAATCAGTGCAGAACAGAGCCAAACAGAGCAAAACAGAGCAGAACAGAGCCGAACAGACTAAAACAGAGGCACACAGAGCCAGACAGAGCAAAACAGAGTGACACAGAGCAAAGCAGATCAAAACGGAGCTGTACAGATCAAAACAGGCACAAACAGAGTCAAACAGAGCAAAACAGAGCAAAACAGAGCCAAACAGACTAAAACAGAGCCAAACAGACCCAGACAGAGCAAAACAGAGCAAAACAGAGAAACAAAGAGCAAAGCAGAGCAAAACAGAGCTCTACAGATCCAAACAGGCACAAACAGAGCAAACAGAGCGAAACAGAGCAAAAAAGAGCTTGGCAGAGCCAAATAGAGCAGAACAGAGCCATAAAGTGTTAAACAGAGCCAAACAAAGCCCAAGTGAGACAAACACATCGAAATAGAGGAATACAAGGCCAAACAGAACCAAACAGAGCCAAACAGAGCCAAACAGAGAAAAACCTAGCCTAACAGAGAGAAACAGCGGAAAGCAGAGCCAAACACAGTGAAACAGAGCCAAACAGAGCACAACAGAGTCAAACAGAGCAAACCAGAGCCAAACAGAGCAAAACAGAGCAAAACAGAGCTGGGCAGATCCAAACAGAGAGAAACAGAGCCTAACAGAGCCAAAGAGAGTTAAACAGAGCAAAACAGAGACAAACAGAGCCAGACAGAGCATAACAGTGTGAAACGGAGTGGGACAGAGCCAAACAGAGCAAAAAAGAATGAGACAGAGCAGAACAGAGATAAACAGAGGTAAACAGAGCCAACGAGAGCTAGCCAAATCCACACAGAGCAAGACAGAGCCAAAGAGAGCAAAACAGAGCCAAACAGTGCAAAACAGAGCCAAAACAGAGCCATTGAGAGCAAAACAGAGTGAAACTGGGCAAAACAGAGTAGAACAGAAACAAACACTGCCAAACAGAGCAACACAGAGCCAAACAGAGCCAAACAGAGAAAAACCTAGCCTAACAAAGCAAAACAGCGGGAAAATAAAGCCAAACAGAGCAAAACAGAGCCAAACAGAGCAAAACAGAGCCAAAAACAGAGCTATTGAGAGCAAAACAGAGTGAAACTGGGCAAAACAGAGTAGAGCAGAACCAAACTGAGCCAAACAGAGCAACACAGAGCCAAACAGAGCCCTAACAGAGAAAAACCTAGCCTAACAGAGCAAAACAGCAGGAAACAGAGCCAAACAGAGCAAAACAGAGCTGGGCAGATCCAAACAGAGAGAAACAGAGCCTAACAGAGCCAAAGAGAGTTAAACAGAGCAAAACAGAGACAAACAGAGCCAGACAGAGCATAACAGTGTGAAACGGAGTGGGACAGAGCCAAAGAGAAGCAAAACAGAGCAAAAAAGAATGAGACAGAGCAGAACAGAGATAAACAGAGGTAAACAGAGCCAACGAGAGCTAACCAAATCCATACAGAGCAAGACAAGAGCCAAAGAGAGCAAAACAGAGCCAAACTGTGCAAGACAGAGCCAAACATAGCAAAACAGAGCCAATAACAGAGCCATTGAGAGCAAAACAGAGTGAAACTGGGCAAAACAGAGTAGAACAGAACCAAACAGTGCCAAACAGAGCAACACCGAGCCAAATAGAGCCAAACAGAGAAAAACCTAGCCTAACAGAGCAAAAACAGCGGAAAATAAAGCCAAACAGAACAAAACAGAGCCAAAAAGAGCACAACAGAGCCAAACAGAGCAGAACAGAGCAAAACAGAGCAAAGCAGAGCAAAACAGAGCTGAACTGATCCAAACAGACATAAACAGAGCCAGGCAGAGCCAAAGAGAGCCAAACAGAGCAAAACAGAGCCTGGCAGAGACAAACAAATCCAAACAGAGCCAAATAGTGCCAAAGAGAACCAAACTGAGTAAAATACAGCCGAAGCAGAGCCAGACAGAGCAAAACAGAGCCAAACAGAGCCAAACACAGAGCACAACTGAACAAAACTGAGCCAAGCAGAGGGAAACAGAGCTGAACTGATCCAAACAGACACAAACAGAGCCAACCTGAGCCAGACAGAGCCAAACAGAGCAAAACAGAGCAATACAGAGCCAAAGAGAGCCGTACAGTGCCAGACAAAGCCTAACAGAGCTAGACAGAGCAAGACAGAGCCAAAGAGAGCCAATCAGTGCAGAACAGAGCCAAACAGAGCAAAACAGAGCAGAACAGAGCCGAACAGACTAAAACAGAGGCACACAGAGCCAGACAGAGCAAAACAGAGCGACACAGAGCAAAGCAGATCAAAACAGAGCTGTACAGCTCAAAACAGGCACAAACAGAGTCAAACAGAGCAAAACAGAGCAAAACAGAGCCAAACAGACTAAAACAGAGCCAAACAGACCCAGACAGAGCAAAACAGAGCAAAACAGAGCGACAAAGAGCAAAGCAGAGCAAAACAGAGCTCTACAGATCCAAACAGGCACAAACAGAGCCAAACAGAGCGAAACAGAGCAAAAAAGAGCTTGGCAGAGCCAAATAGAGCAGAACAGAGCCATAAAGTGTTAAACAGAGCCAAACAAAGCCCAAGTGAGACAAACACATCGAAATAGAGGAATACAAGGCCAAACAGAACCAAACAGAGCCAAACAGAGAAAAACCTAGCCTAACAGAGAGAAACAGCGGAAAGCAGAGCCAAACACAGTGAAACAGAGCCAAACAGAGCACAACAGAGTCAAACAGAGCAAACCAGAGCCAAACAGAGCAAAACAGAGCAAAACAGAGCTGGGCAGATCCAAACAGAGAGAAACAGAGCCTAACAGAGCCAAAGAGAGTTAAACAGAGCAAAACAGAGACAAACAGAGCCAGACAGAGCATACAGTGTGAAACGGAGTGGGACAGAGCCAAACAGAGCAAAAAAGAATGAGACAGAGCAGAACAGAGATAAACAGAGGTAAACAGAGCCAACGAGAGCTAGCCAAATCCACACAGAGCAAGACAGAGCCAAAGAGAGCAAAACAGAGCCAAACAGTGCAAAACAGAGCCAAAAACAGAGCCATTGAGAGCAAAACAGAGTGAAACTGGGCAAAACAGAGTAGAACAGAAACAAACACTGCCAAACAGAGCAACACAGAGCCAAACAGAGCCAAACAGAGGAAAAACCTAGCCTAACAAAGCAAAACAGCGGAAAATAAAGCCAAACAGAGCAAAACAGAGCCAAACAGAGCAAAACAGAGCCAAAAAACAGAGCTATTGAGAGCAAAACAGAGTGAAACTGGGCAAAACAGAGTAGAGCAGAACCAAACTGAGCCAAACAGAGCAACACAGAGCCAAACAGAGCCTAACAGAGAAAAACCTAGCCTAACAGAGCAAAACAGCAGGAAACAGAGCCAAACAGAGCAAAACAGAGCTGGGCAGATCCAAACAGAGAGAAACAGAGCCTAACAGAGCCAAAGAGAGTTAAACAGAGCAAAACAGAGACAAACAGAGCCAGACAGAGCATAACAGTGTGAAACGGAGTGGGACAGAGCCAAAGAGAGCAAAACAGAGCAAAAAAGAATGAGACAGAGCAGAACAGAGATAAACAGAGGTAAACAGAGCCAACGAGAGCTAACCAAATCCATACAGAGCAAGACAGAGCCAAAGAGAGCAAAACAGAGCCAAACTGTGCAAGACAGAGCCAAACATAGCAAAACAGAGCCAATAACAGAGCCATTGAGAGCAAAACAGAGTGAAACTGGGCAAAACAGAGTAGAACAGAACCAAACAGTGCCAAACAGAGCAACACTGAGCCAAATAGAGCCAAACAGAGAAAAACCTAGCCTAACAGAGCAAAACAGCGGAAAATAAAGCCAAACAGAACAAAACAGAGCCAAAAAGAGCACAACAGAGCCAAACAGAGCAGAACAGAGCAAAACAGAGCAAAGCAGAGCAAAACAGAGCTGAAATGATCCAAACAGACATAAACAGAGCCAGGCAGAGCCAAAGAGAGCCAAACAGAGCAAAACAGAGCCTGGCAGAGACAAACAAATCCAAACAGAGCCAAATAGTGCCAAAGAGAACCAAACTGAGTAAAATACAGCCGAAGCAGAGCCAGACAGAGCAAAACAGAGCCAAACAGAGCCAAACAGAGCACAACTGAACAAAACTGAGCCAAGCAGAGGGAAACAGAGCTGAACTGATCCAAACAGACACAAACAGAGCCAACCTGAGCCAGACAGAGCCAAACAGAGCAAAACAGAGCAATACAGAGCCAAAGAGAGCCGTACAGTGCCAGACAAAGCCTAACAGAGCCTAACAGAGCTAGACAGAGCAAGACAGAGCCAAAGAGAGCCAATCAGTGCAGAACAGAGCCAAACAGAGCAAAACAGAGCAGAACAGAGCCGAACAGACTAAAACAGAGGCACACAGAGGCCAGACAGAGCAAAACAGAGCGACACAGAGCAAAGCAGATCAAAACAGAGCTGTACAGCTCAAAACAGGCACAAACAGAGTCAAACAGAGCAAAACAGAGCAAACAGACTAAAACAGAGCCAAACAGACCCAGACAGAGCAAAACAGAGCAAAACAGAGCGACAAAGAGCAAAGCAGAGCAAAACAGAGCTCTACAGATCCAAACAGGCACAAACAGAGCCAAACAGAGCGAAACAGAGCAAAAAAGAGCTTGGCAGAGCCAAATAGAGCAGAACAGAGCCATAAAGTGTTAAACAGAGCCAAACAAAGCCCAAGTGAGACAAACACATCGAAATAGAGGAATACAAGGCCAAACAGAACCAAACAGAGCCAAACAGAGCCAAACAGAGAAAAACCTAGCCTAACAGAGAGAAACAGCGGAAAGCAGAGCCAAACACAGTGAAACAGAGCCAAACAGAGCACAACAGAGTCAAACAGAGCAAACCAGAGCCAAACAGAGCAAAACAGAGCAAAACAGAGCTGGGCAGATCCAAACAGAGAGAAACAGAGCCTAACAGAGCCAAAGAGAGTTAAACAGAGCAAAACAGAGACAAACAGAGCCAGACAGAGCATAACAGTGTGAAACGGAGTGGGACAGAGCCAAACAGAGCAAAAAAGAATGAGACAGAGCAGAACAGAGATAAACAGAGGTAAACAGAGCCAACGAGAGCTAGCCAAATCCACACAGAGCAAGACAGAGCCAAAGAGAGCAAAACAGAGCCAAACAGTGCAAAACAGAGCCAAACATAGCAAGAACAGAGCCAAAAACAGAGCCATTGAGAGCAAAACAGAGTGAAAACTGGGCAAAACAGAGTAGAACAGAAACAAACACTGCCAAACAGAGCAACACAGAGCCAAACAGAGCCAAACAGAGAAAAACCTAGCCTAACAAAGCAAAACAGCGGAAAATAAAGCCAAACAGAGCAAAACAGAGCCAAACAGAGCAAAACAGAGCCAAAAACAGAGCTATTGAGAGCAAAACAGAGTGAAACTGGGCAAAACAGAGTAGAGCAGAACCAAACTGAGCCAAACAGAGCAACACAGAGCCAAACAGAGCCTAACAGAGAAAAACCTAGCCTAACAGAGCAAAACAGCAGGAAACAGAGCCAAACAGAGCAAAACAGAGCTGGGCAGATCCAAACAGAGAGAAACAGAGCCTAACAGAGCCAAAGAGAGTTAAACAGAGCAAAACAGAGACAAACAGAGCCAGACAGAGCATAACAGTGTGAAACGGAGCGGGACAGAGCCAAAGAGAGCAAAACAGAGCAAAAAAGAATGAGACAGAGCAGAACAGAGATAAACAGAGGTAAACAGAGCCAACGAGAGCTAACCAAATCCCTACAGAGCAAGACAGAGCCAAAGAGATTAAAACAGAGCCAAACTGTGCAAAACAGAGCCAAACATAGCAAAACAGAGCCAATAACAGAGCCATTGAGAGCAAAACAGAGTGAAACTGGGCAAAACAGAGTAGAACAGAACCAAACAGTGCCAAACAGAGCAACACAGAGCCAAACAGAGCAAACAGAGAAAAACCTAGCCTAACAGAGCAAAACAGCGGAAAATAAAGCCAAACAGAGCAGAACAGAGCCAAAAAGAGCACAACAGAGCCAAACAGAGCAGAACAGAGCAAAACAGAGCAAAGCAGAGCAAAACAGAGCTGAACTGATCCAAACAGACAGAAACAGAGCCAGGCAGAGCCAAAGAGAGCCAAACAGAGCAAAACAGAGCCTGGCAGAGACAAACAAAGCCAAACAGAGCCCAATAGTGCCAAAGAGAACCAAACTGAGTAAAATACAGCCGAAGCAGAGCCAGACAGAGCAAAACAGAGCCAAACAGAGCCAAACAGAGCACAACTGAACAAAACAGAGCGAAGCAGAGGGAAACAGAGCCAAACAAAGCAAAACAGAGCTGAACTGATCCAAACAGACATAAACAGAGCCAGGCAGAGCCAAAGAGAGCCAAACAGAGCAAAACAGAGCCTGGCAGAGACAAACAAAGCCAAACAGAGCCAAATAGTGCCAAAGAGAACCTAACTGAGTAAAATACAGCCGAAGCAGAGCCAGACAGAGCCAACCAGAGCCAGACAGAGCAGAACATAGCCAAAAAACAGAGAAATACAGAGCCAAAGAGAGCCGTACAGTGCCAGACAAAGCCCAACAGAGCCTAACAGAGCTAAAGAGAGCAAGACAGAGCCAAAGAGACCCAATCAGTGCAGAACAGAGCCAAACAGAGCAAGAAAGAGCCAACCAGAGCCAACCAGAGCCAAGCAGAGCAAAACAGAGCCAAACAGAACCAAACAGACACAAACAGAGCCAAACAGAGCCAGACAGTGCCAATCAGAGCCTGGCAGAACCAAACAGAGAAACACAGAGCTAAACAGAACCAACCGAGTCAAACAGATTCAAACAGAGCCAAACAGCACCTCGCAGTACTAGGCAGAGCTCAACAGAGCCAAGCAGAGCCAAAGAGAGACTGGCGGAGCCAAGCAGAGCCAAACAGTGCAGAACAGAGCCAAACAGAGCAAGAAAGAGCCAACCAGAGCCAAGCAGAGCAAAACAGAGCTGAAAAGAACCAAACAGACTCAAACAGAGCCAAGCAGAGCCAGACAGAGCAAAACAGAGCAAAACAGAACAAAACAGAGCCACACAGAACAAAACAGAGCTGAACAGATACAAACAGAGACAAACAGACCCAAACAGAGCCAAACAGAGTGAAACAAAGGTAAACAGAACCATATAGAGCGGGACAGAGCCAAACAGAGCCAAACGCAGCAAAACAGAGCTGAACAGACTAAAACAGAGCTAAACAGAGCCAGACAGAGCAGAACAGAGCGACACAGAGCAAAGCAGAGCAAAACTGAGCAATACAGATCCAAACAGGCACAAAAAGAGCCAGACAGAGCAAAACAGAGCTTGGCAGAGCCAAATAGAGCAAAACAGAGCCATAAAGTGTTAAACAGAGCCAAACAAAGCCCAAGTGAGCCAAACACAGCCAAATAGAGGAATACAAGGCCAAACAGAGCAAAACAGAGCCAAACGGAGCCATTGACAGCAAAACAAAGTCAAATTGGGCAAAACAGAGCAGAACAGAACCAAACAGAGCCAAACAGAGCCAAATAGAGAAAACCCTAGCCTAACAGAGCGAAACAGCGGAAAACAGAGCCAAACACAGTCAAACAGAGCCAAACAGAGCAAAACAGAGTCAAACAGAGCAAAGCAGAGCCAAACAGAGCAACACAGAGCAAACCAGAGCTGGGCAGATCCAAACAGAGAGAAACAGAGCCTAACAGAGCCAAAGAGAGTTAAACAGAGCAAAACAGAGACAAACAGAGCCAATCAGAGCATAACAGTGTGAACAGAGCGGGACAGAGCCAAAAAAAGCAAAACAGAGCAAAAAAGAATGAGACAGAGCAGAACAGAGATAAACAGAGGCAAACAGAGCCAACGAGAGCTAACCAGATCCACACAGAGCAAGACAGAGCCAAGGAGAGCAAAACAGAGCCAAACAGTGCAAAACAGAGCCAAACATAGCAATACAGAACCAGAAACAGAGCCATTGAGAGCAAATCAGAGTGAAACTGGGCAAAACAGAGTAGAACAGAACCAAACAGAGCCAAACAGAGCAACACAGAGCCAAACAGAGCCAAACAGAGAAAGACCTAGCCTAACAGAGTAAAACAGCGGAAAACAGAGCGAAACAGAGCAAAACAGATCCAAACAGAGCAAAACAGAGCAAAACACAGCTGAGTAGATCCAAACAGAGAGAAACAGAGCCTCACAGAGCCAAAGAGAGTTAAACAGAGCCAAACAGAGCCTGGCAGAACCAAAAAGAGCATAACAGAGCAAAGCAGAGCCACACAGTGTTGAACAGAGCCAAACAAAGCCCAACAGAGCTAAACAGAGCAAAACAGAGCCAAACAGAGCACAACAGAGCCAAACAGAGCAGAACAGAGCAAAACAGAGCAAAGCAGAGCAAAACAGAGCTGAACTGATCCAAACAGACATAAACAGAGCCAGGCAGAGCCAAAGAGAGCCAAACAGAGCAAAACAGAGCCTGGCAGAGACCAACAAAGCCAAACAGAGCCAAATAGTGCCAAAGAGAACCAAACTGAGTAAAATACAGCCGAAGCAGAGCCAGACAGAGCAAAACAGAGCCAAACAGAGCACAACTGAACAAAACAGAGCGAAGCAGAGGAAAACAGAGCCAAACATAGCAAAACAGAGCAATACAGAGCCAACCAGAGCCGTACAGTGCCATACAAAGCCCAACAGAGCCTAACAGAGCTAAACAGAGCAAGACAGAGCCAAGCAGTGCAGAACAGAGCCAAACAGAGCAAGAAAGAGCCAACCAGAGCCAAGCAGAGCAAAACAGAGCTGAACTGAACCAAACAGACACAAAGAGAGCCAAGCTGCGCCAGACAGAGCCTAACAGAGCAAAACAGAGGCAGACAGAGCCAAGCAGAGCAAAACAGAACAAAACAGAGCCACACAGAACAAAACAGAGCTGAACAGATGCAAACAGAGACAAACAGGGCCAAACAAAGGCAAACAGAATGAAGCAGAGCAGGATAGAGCCAAACAGAGCAAAACATAGCCGAACAGACTAAAACAGAGCCAAACACAGCCAAACAGAGCCAAACAGAGCCAAACAGAGCAAAACAGAGTGAAACAGAGCAAAGCAGAGCAAAATAGAGCTGTACAGATCCAAACAGGCACAAAACAGAGCGAAACAGAGCCAAAGAGAGCCAAACAGAGCAAAACAGAGCTTTGCAGAGCCAAAACAGAGCAAAACAGAGCCATAAAGTGTTAAACAGAGCCAAACAAAGCCCAAGTGAGCCAAACACAGCCAAAAAGAGGAATACAAGGCCACACAGAGCAAAACAGAGCCAAATGGAGCCATTGAGGGCAAAACAGAGCCACATTGGGCAAAACAGAGCAGAACAGAACCAAACAGAGCCAAACAGAGCCAAACAGAGCAGAACAGAGCCTAACAGAGCCAAACAGAGTCAAACAGAGCAAAACAGAGCAAAACAGAGCCAAACAGAGCAAAACAGAGCAAAACAGAGCTAGACAGATCCAAACAGAGAGAAACAGAGCCTAACAGAGCCAAAGAGAGTTAAACAGGGCAAAACAGAGCCAAACAGTGCTGAACAGAGCCAAATAAAGCCCTACAGATCCAAACAGAGCAATACAGAGCAAAACAGAGCAAAACAGAGCCAAACAGAGCACAACTGAACAAAACAGAGCGAAGCAGAGGAAAACAGAGCCAAACAGAGCAAAACAGAGCTGAACTGATCCAAACAGACACAAACAGAGCCAACCAGAGCCAGACAGAGCCAAACATAGCAAAACAGAGCAATACAGAGCCAAAGAGAGCTGTACAGTGCCAGACAAAGCCCAACAGAGCCTAACAGAGCTAAACAGAGCAAGACAGAGCCAAGCAGTGCAGAACAGAGCCAAACAGAGCAAGAAAGAGCCAACCAGAGCCAAGCAGAGCAAAACAGAGCTGAACTGAACCAATCAGACACAAACAGAGCCAAGCTGAGCCAGACAGAGCCAAACAGAGCAAAACAGAGGCAGACAGAGCCAAGCAGAGCAAAACAGAACAAAACAGAGCAACACAGAACAAAACAGAGCTGAACAGATGCAAACAGAGACAAACAGAGCCAAACAAAGGCAAACAGAACGAAGCAGAGCAGGATAGAGCCAAACAGAGCAAAACATAGCCGAACAGACTAAAACAGAGCCAAACACAGCCAAACAGAGCCAAACAGAGCCAAACAGAGCAAAACAGAGCCAAACAGAGCAAAACAGAGCAAAGCAGAGCAAAATAGAGCTGTACAGATCCAAACAGGCACAAACAGAGCGAAACAGAGCCAAAGAGAGCCAAACAGAGCAAAACAGAGCTTTGCAGAGCCAAACAGAGCAAAACAGAGCCATAAAGTGTTAAACAGAGCCAAACAAAGCCCAAGTGAGCCAAACACAGCCAAAAAGAGGAATACAAGGCCACACAGAGCAAAACAGAGCCAAATGGAGCCATTGAGGGCAAAACAGAGCCAAATTGTGCAAAACAGAGCAGAACAGAACCAAACAGAGCCAAACAGAGCCAAACAGTGCAGAACAGAGCCTAACAGAGCCAAACAGAGTCAAACAGAGCCAAACAGAGCAAAACAGAGCCACACAGAGCAAAACAGAGCAAAACAGAGCTGGACAGATCCAAACAGAGAGAAACAGAGCCTAACAGAGCCAAAGAGAGTTAAACAGGGCAAAACAGAGCCAAACAGTGCTGAACAGAGCCAAACAAAGCCCAACAGAGCCAAACAAAGCAATACAGAGCAAAACAGAGCCAAACAGGGCAGAGCAGAGCCAAACAGAGCACAACAGAGCCAAACACAGCAGAACAGAGCAAAACAGAGCAAAGCAGAGTTGAACTGATCCAAACAGATATAAACAGAGCCAGGCAGAGCCAAAGAGAGCCAAACAGAGCAAAACAGAGCCTGGCAGAGCCAAACAAAGCCAAAAGTGCAGAACAGAGCGAAACAGACTAAAACAGAGCCAAACAGAGCAAAGCAGACCAAAACAGAGCAAAAGCGGAGCAAAACAGAGCTGTACAGATCGGAACAGGCACAAACAGAGCCAAACAGAGCACACCAGAGCCAAACAGAGCAAAACAGAGCTGAACAGTTCCGAACAGAGAGAAACAGAGCCTAACAGAGCCAAAGAGAGTTAAACAGGGTAAAACAGAGCCAAACAGTGCTGAACAGAGCCCAACAGAGCCAAACAGAGCAATACAGAGCAAAACGGAGCCCAACAGGGCAGAACAGAGCCAAACAGAGCACAACAGAGCCAAACACAGCAGAACAGAGCAAAGCAGAGCTGAACTGATCCAAACAGATATAAACAGAGCCAGGCAGAGCCAAAGAGAGCCAAACAGAGCAAAACAGAGCCTGGCAGAGCCAAACAAAGCCAAACAGTGCAGAACAGAGCGAAACAGAACAAAACAGAGCCACACAGAACAAAACAGCTGAACAGATACAAACAGAGACAAACAGAGCCAAACAGAGCCAAACAAAGGCAAACAGAACCAAGCAGAGCAGGACAGAGCCAAACAGAGCAGAACAGAGCAAAACAGAGCCAAACAGAGCAGAACAGAGCCAAACAGAGCACAACAGAGCCAAACACAGCAGAACAGAGCCAAACAGAGCAAAGCAGAGCAAAGCAGAGCTGAACTGATCCAAATAGACATAAACAGAACCAAGCAGAGCCAATGAGAGCCAAACAGAGCAAAACAGAGTCTGGCAGAGCCAAACAAAGGCCAAACAGTGCAGAACAGAGCGAAACAGAGCAAAACAGAGCTGCACAGAGCAAGAAAGAGAAAATTAGAGCCAAGCAGAGCAAAACAGAGCAGGAACTGATCCAAACAGACAGAAACAGAGCCAAACAGAGCCAAACACAGCAAACCAGAGGCAAACAGAACATAACAGAGAAGGACAGAGCCAAACAGAGAAAAACAGAGCACAACAGAGGCAAACAGAGCCAAACAGAGCGAGACAGAGCCAAACAGAGCAGAACGGAGGCCAAACAGAGCCAAACAGAGCAGGACAGAGCCTAACAGAGCAGAACTGACAGAAACACAGCCAAACAGAGTAAAACAGAGCCTGGCAGAGCCAAACAAAGCCAAACAGTGCAGAACAGAGCGAAACAGAGCAAAACAGAGCTGCACAGAGCAAGAAAGAGAAAATTAGAGCCAAGCAGAACAAAACAGAGCAGGAACTGATCCAAACAGACAGAAACAGAGCCAAACAGAGCCAAACACAGCAAACCAGAGGCAAACAGAACATAACAGAGAAGGACAGAGCCAAACCAGAGAAAAACAGAGGCAAACAGAGCCAAACAGAGCGAGACAGAGCCAAACAGAGCAGAACGGAGGCCAAACAGAGCCAAACAGAGCAGGACAGAGCCTAACAGAGCAGAACAGACAGAAACACAGCCAAACAGAGTGAAACAGAGCAAAACAGAGCCTGGCAGAGCCAAACAAAGCAAACAGTGCAGAACAGAGCAGAACAGAGCGAAACAGAGCAAAACAGAGCTGCACAGAGCAAGAAAGAGCAAACTAGAGCCAAGCAGAGCAAAACAGAGCTGAACTGATCCAAACAGACAGAAACAGAGCCAAACAGAGCCAAACACAGCAAACCAGAGGCAAACAGAACATAACAGAGAAGGACAGAGCCAAACAGAGAAAAACAGAGCACAACAGCGGCAAACAGAACCAAACAGAGCGAGACAGAGCCAAACAGAGCAGAACGGAGGCCAAACAGAGCCAAACAGAGCAGGACAGAGCCTAACCGAGCAAAACAGACAGAAACACAGCCAAACAGAGTGAAACAGAGCAAAACAGAGGCAAATAGAACCAAACAGAGCAGGACAGAGACAAACAGAGCAAAACAGAGCAAAACGAAGCCAAACAGAGCTAAACAGATCCAAACAGAGCACAACAGAGCCAAACAGAGCCAAACAGAACCAAACAGAGCGAGACAGAGCCACACAGAGCAGAACCGAGGCAAACAGAGCCAAACAGAGCAGGACAGAGCCTAACAAAGCAAAACAGACAAAGACACAGCCAAACAGAGCCAAACAGAGCACAACAGAGGCAAACAGAACCAAACAGAGCAGGACAGAGACAAACAGAGCAAAACAGAGCAAAACGAAGCCAAAGAGAGCTAAACAGATCTAAACAGAGCACAACAGAGGCCAAACAGAGCCAAACAAAGCCAAACAGAGCCACACAGAGCGAAACAGAGCAAAACAGAGCTAGACAGAGCAGAACAGAGCCAAACAGAGGAACGCAGAGCCTGGCAGAACCAAACAGAGCCTGGAAGAGCCAATTAGAGCCACACAGAGCCAAACAGAGCCTGGCAGGGCCATACAGAGCAAATCAGAGCCTGGCAGAACCAAACAGCGCCGCACAGAGCCCGACAAAGCCAAACGGAGTCACACAGAGCCAAACACAGCCTGGCAGAACTGAACAGAGCCAAACAGAGCCAGGCAGAGCCATACAGAGACTGGCAGAGTCAAGCAGAGCCAAATAGGCCATGATAGAGCCAAACAGAGACATGCAGAACCAAACAAAGCCTGACAGAGCAAAACACAGCCAAACAGGGCCAAACAGATACCGGCAGAGCCAAACAGAGGCTGGCAGAGCCACACAGAGCCTAATAGATCCAGAAAGAGCCAATCAGAAACAGGCAGAGTGAAACAGACCCTGGCAGAGCCTAACAGGCCCAAACAGAGCCAAACAGAGCCTGGCAGTCCAAACAGAGCCAAACAAAGCCTGGCAGAACTGAACAGAGCGAAACAGAGTGAAACAGAGACTGGCAGAGTCAGGCTGAGCCAAACAGAGCATGGCAGAGACAAACAGATCCTGGCAGATCTAAACAGAGCCTGGCAGAGCCAATTAGAGCCACACAGAACCAAACAGAGTCTGGCAGGGGTGAACAGAGCAAAACAGAGCCTGGCAGAACCAGACAGTGCCACACATAGCCCAGCAAAGCCAAACAGATCCAAACAGAGCCAAACAGAGCCTGGCAGTCCACACAGAGCCAAGCAAATCCTGGCAGAACTGAACAGAGCCAAACAGAGCCAAACAGAGCCAAACAGAGACTGGCAGAACCAAACAAAGCCTGACAGAGCAACACACAGCCAAACAGAGCCAAGCAGATACCGACAGAGCCTGGCAGAGCCAGACAGAGGCTAACAGATCCAGGCAGAGCTAATCAGAACCTAGCAGAGTGAAAGAGGCCCTGGCAGAGCCAAACAGGTCCAAACAGAGCCAAACAGAGCCAAACAGAGCCTGGCAGTCTAAACAGAGCCAAACAGAACTCATGAGAGCCTGGCAGAGCCAAACAGTGCCAGACAGAGCCAATCAGAGCCTGGCAGAACCAAACAGAGCAACACAGGGCTAAACAGAACCAACCGAGTCAAACAGATCCAAACAGAGCCAAACAAGCAGAGCTGAACAGAGCCAAGCAGAGCCAAAGAGAGACTGGCAGAGCCAAACAGAGCCTAATAGACCAAGGCAGAGCCACTCAGAACCAGGGAGAGTGAAACAGGCCCTGGCAGAGCCAAACAGGTCCATACAGAGCCAAACAGATGCTGGCAGAACCAATCAGAGCCTGACAGAGCCACACAGAACCATACAGAGCCAAACGGAGCCAAACAGGGCCAAACAGAACCAATAAGAGCCTGGCAGAGCCAAACATAGCCTGGCAGAGCCACACAGAGCAAAACAGAGCCTGGCAGAACCAAAGAGAGCCACACAGAGCCAAACAGATCCATACAGAGTCAAAGAGATCCAAACAGAGCTAAACAAAGCCTGGCAGAGCCAAACAGATTCAAACAGAGCCAAAAACAGCCAAACTAGGCCAAACAGATCCAAACAGATCCAACCAGTGCGAAACAGTGCCTGGCAGTCCAAACAGAGCCAAACAGAGCCAGGCAGAGCCAGACAGATTCTGGCAGACTCAAACAGAGTATGTCAGGGCCAAATAGAGCCTGGCAGAGACAAACAGAGCCAAACAATTCCTGGCAGAGCCAAACAGAGCCAAACAGTGCCAAACTGAGCTAAGCAGTGTCAAACAATGTCAAACAAAGCCAGACAGAACCTTGCAGAGCTAGTCAGAGCCAGACAGAGCCAAACAGAGCCAAACAGAGCCAAACACAGCCAAACAGAGCCTGGCAGAGCCAAACAGATCCAAATAGAGCCAAACAGAGCCTGGCAGTCCAAACAGAACCAAACAGAGCCAAGTAGAGCCAAACAGAGACTGGCAGAGCCAAACAGAGCCAAACAGTGCCAAGCAGTTCCAAACACAGAGAAACACAGCCAAGCGGCAACAAATAGAGCCAAACATAGCCCAACAGAGCTTGGCAGAGCCAAACATAGATCAACAGATTCATACAGAGCCAAACCAAGCCAAACAGAGCCAAACAAAGCCTATCAGAGCCAAACTGAGCCTTGTAGAGACAAACAGAGCCTAGCAGAGCCAAACACAGCTAAACATAGCCTGGCACTGCCTAACAGAGGCAAACAGAGCCAAACAGAGCCTGGCAGACTCAAACAGAGCATGTCAGAGCCAAATAGAGCCTGGCAGAGACAGACAGAGCCAAACAGTTCCTGGCAGAGCCAAACAGATCCAAACAGTGCCAAACTGAACTAAGCAGTGCCAGGCATTGTCAAACAAAGCCAAACAGAGCCTCGCAGAGCCAAGCAAAGCCAAAAAGACCCAAACAGAGCCAAACAGAGCCACACAGAACCAAACAGAGCATGGCAGGGGCGAACAGAGCAAAACAGAGCCTGGCAGAACCAGACAGCGCCACACATAGCCCGGCAAAGCCAAACAGAGTCAAACAGAGCCAAACAGATCCAAACAGAGCCAAACAGAGCCTGGCAGTCCACACAGAGCCAAGCAAATCCTGGCAGAACTGAACAGAGCCAAACAGAGCCAAACAGAGACGGCAGAGTCACGCAGAGCCAAATAGACCATGATAGAGCCAAACAGAGACTGGCAGAACCAAACAAAGCCTGACAGAGCAAAACACAGCCAAACAGAGTCAACGTTTCGAGTCCTCTTTAACCTTCAACAGTTCTTCTCCGCCGATGCTGCCAGACCTGCTGAGTTTTTCCAGGTAATTCTGTTTTTGTTTTGGATTTCCAGCATCCGCAGTAGTTTTTTGTTTTTAGAGCCAAACAGATACCAGCAGAGCCAAACAGAGCCGAACAGATCCAGGCAGAGCCACTCAGGATCTGGCAGAGTGAAACAGACCCTGGCAGAGCCAAAAGAGTCGAAACAGAGCTGAACAGAGCCAAACAGAGCCTGGCAGTCCAAACAGAGTCAAACAAAGCATGGCAGAACTGAACAGAGCCAAACAGAGCCAAGCAGAGCTACACAGAGCCAAACCGAGTCAAACAGATCCAATTAGGGTCAAACAGCGCCTGGTAGAACCAAACAGAGCCAAACAGAGCCTGGCAGAGCCAAACAGAGCCTAACAGATCCAGGCAGAGCCAATCAGAACCTGGCAGAGTGAAACAGACCCTGGCAGAGCCAAACAGGTCCAAACAGAGCCAAACAGAAACTGGCAGAGCCAGGCAGAGACTGGCAGAGCATGACAGAGACAAACAGATCCTGGCAGAACCAAACAGAGCCTGGCAGAGCCAATTACAGCCACACAGAGCCAAAATAGAGCCTGGCAGAACCAAACATATCAAACAGAGCCAAACACAGACAGGCTGGGCCAAACAGAGCCACGCAGAGCCAAACAAAACCAAACAGAGCCAAGCAGTGCCAAACAGAGACTGGCAGAGCCAGGCAGAGTGAAACAGAGCATGATAGAGCCAAACAGAGACTGGCAGAACCAAACAGAGCCTGACAGAGCAAAGCATAGCCAAACAGATCCAAACAGATACCAGCAGAGCCAAACAGAGTCTGGCAGTCCACACAGAGCCAAGCCAATCCTGGCAGAACTGAACAGAGCCAAACAGAGCCTGGCAGAGCCAAACAGAGCCTAACAGACCAAGGCAGTGCCAATCAGAACCAGGGAAAGTGAAACAGACCCTGGCAGAGCCAAACAGGTTCAAACAGAGCCAAACAGATCCTGGCAGAACCAAACAGAGCCTGACAGAGCCAAACACAGCCAAACAGAGCCAAACAGATACCGGAAGGTTCAAACAGAGCCTGGCAGAGCCAAATAGAGCCAAACAGAGTCTGGCAGAGCCAATCAGAGCCATACAGAGCCAAACGGAGCCAATCAGGGCCAAACAGAACCAATAAGAGCCTGGCAGAGCCAAACGGAGCCTGGCAGAGCCTGGCAGAGCCAAACAGTGCAAAACAGAGCCTGGCAGAACCAAAGAGAGCCACACAGAGCCAAACAGATCCACACAGAGCCAAACAGATCCACACAGAGTCAAAGAGATCCAAGCAGAGCTAAACAGAGCCTGGCAGAGCCAAATAGAGCCAAACAGAGTCTGGCAGAGCCAATCAGAGCCATACAGAGCCAAACGGAGCCAATCAGGGCCAAACAGAACCAATAAGAGCCTGGCAGAGCCAAACGGAGCCTGGCAGAGCCAAACAGTGCAAAACAGAGCCTGGCAGAACCAAAGAGAGCCACACAGAGCCAAACAGATCCACACAGAGTCAAAGAGATCCAAGCAGAGCTAAACAGAGCCTGGTAGACTCAAACAGAGCAAAACAGAGCCTGGCAGGACCAGAGCCACACAGAGCCTGGCAGAGCCAAACAGAGTCAAACAGAGCCAAACAGAACCAAGCAGAGCCAAACAGAGACTGGCAGAGCCAAGCAGAGTCAAACAGAGCATGGCAGAACCAAACAGAGCCTGACAGAGCCAATCAGCGCCAAACAGAGCCTGGCCAAGCCAAACAGAGCCAAACAGAGCCAAATAGAGACAAACAGAGCCAATCATAGACCAAAAGTGCCTGGCAGAGCCAACCAGAGCCCAACAGAGCCAAACAGAGCCAAACAGAGCCAGGCAAAGAGGCTCCCCCACACCCCGAAAAGACAGATGTTTGAGGAGCATCCATAACAAACATGTATTTACACTCTGATTCCGGCATTGTAAAACTGTCCCAAGGCACTTCACAGGGTCGTTATCAGAGAAAAGACTAAGGCAGGTAGTCAAAAACATGGCCGAGGTAGGTTTTAGGGTGCAACTTAAAGGAGTACAGAGGCAGGGAAGGTTAGGGAGATAATTCCAGAGCCTTAGGCCTAGTCACTGGAGCATTAGGAACAGGAGGAGGCCATTCATTCCCTCAAGCCTGTTCCACCATTGATTTAAATCATGGCTGATCTATACTTTCACACTAACTAACTGGCTTTGTGCCACAACCCTTGCCTAACAAAAACCTATCCATCTAAATTTTCCATTAACCTCTAGCCTTCCCAACTTTTAAGGGTGAGAGTTCCAGATTTCCAGTACCCTTTCTGGTGAAGTGCTTCATTACCCCTAAATGGCCTGACCCTAATTTTAAAGTTTTACCTTCTCGTGTTCTGGATTTCCCCACCAGAGGAAATAGTTTAGAGTCATAGAGTCATGGGGTCTACAGCACAGAAAAAGGCCCTTCGGCCCATCGAGTCTGCACCTGTCAAACAAGTACCTAACTACTCTAATCCCATTTTCCAGCACTAGGCCCATAGCCTTATATGCCAAGGCATCGCAACTGCACATCCAAATACTTCTTAAATGTTATGAGGGTTTCTGCCTCTACCACCCTTTCAGGCAATGAGTTCCAGATTCCCGCCACCCTCTGGGTGAAACAATTCTTCCTCACATCCCCTCTAAACCTCCTTCCCCTTACCTTAAATCTATGCCCCCTGGTTATTGATCCCTCCATCAAGGGGAAAAGTTCCTTCCTATCTACCCTATCTATGCCCCTCATAATTTTATACACCTCTCCATCTACCCAATCAAGTCCTTTATTCATCTTGAAAGCCTCAATTAGATCGCCCATTAATCTTCGATTTCCAAGCTTTCTACCTGTTCACTAGTTTTTAGTGATTCCGGTATTTGGATCCCGATATCTCTGCTCATCGACAATGCCTAGCTTTTTGCCATTTCAAAATTACTCTGAACTATCTTTCTAAGGTCCAATGTGGATGAGCTCCCATTTTTCCACACCGCACTCTATCTGTCATAGTTTTGCCCCTTCTCTTAATCCTTCGTAGCTTTCTGCTCCCATCCGCACTATTTACTGTGCCACCTAGCTCAGTGTCGCGCGCGAAATTAGATACCTCTCTCCATTCCTTCTTTCGAGTCATTTACAAACATAGTGAAAGGTTGAGAATCCTTGTATGGATCCCTGGAGGACATCACTGGTCACTTCATGCCAATTTGAGTATGTACCTTTATTCCTGTTAATTACATATCCTTACTCTGTCTCCAGCTCCTAACAATTTCCTGTCCAAGCCAATAGATTGCTCCTAATTCCACATACTTTAATTTTCTTGTGAAGGCACAGCCAGCAATGATGGAGTGATGAAAATTGGGGATGCACACAAGAGTCCAGAATTGGAGGAGCACAGAGATCTCAGATAACAGTAGGCCCAGAGAAGGTTACATAGACAGGGAGGGTTGTAAGGCAGGATACAGAGATAGAGGGGGCTGTAAGGCTGGAGGAGGTTACGTGGAGGGAAGGCTGTAGAACCAGAGGAGGTTACAGAGGTGGAGAGGGTTGTAGGATTAGAGGAGGTTACAGGTAGGTAGGACAAAACCTTGTGGTGCAGTGGGTAGTATCCCCACCTCTGAGTCAGAAGCTCTGGGTTCGAGTCCCACAGTGGTATTTGATGGCCATGAAAGGTGCATTCATAACGTACCCAGACCAGTTGATTATCAACTTGCAAATCCTTCCAACACACGCCAATGGCGTGTAACCTCCTCTAATCCTACAACCCTCTCCACCTCTGTAACCTCCTCTGGTTCTACAGCCTTCCCTCCATGTAACCTCCTCCAGCCTTACAGCCCCCTCTATGGTAAGAGTGGGAGAGATTCCTTTGTCAGCGATGTGATGGAAACAAAGTTGAAGCCTTTGTCACTGTCCATAGCTCCAGACCACAACACTAATGTAAATAGTGCATGTTGTCACAGCAACTCGGGCACCGTGAGTTAACTGCCACAGCACCACCACCAGCGCAGGGAGGGAGAGATATCGAATTGAAGGAGAGTACGCGGGTGGGAATGGGTATAGGATTGGACGTGATCAAAGTGCACATTGCAAGGCCATACAGCAACTGATAGGTGTGACCTTAGAGTTTACAGCAACAAGAGGGAATCTTCTTCATCAGTGTGAACTTGACTGGATTTTGTGCATGTGAGATTATATATAGATACAAGTTGACAAATAGTGAGTGTTGCAGTTTGCCTTACAAACCACCAGGACACTCAGGTGCAGGCTAAGATTCTTTATTAATTCTTCAAGCATTCACAGCCTCGGGCAGCCCAAGACTGAACTCTACAGATGACTGAAATCACCTTTTTTATACACAGTCACATCCAGATATTCTAATCTTCTCAACTCACAATCACATGGTCAACAGGTGCCTCCAGCTTTAGTCACTTACTTCCTGTCGGCACAGACACTAGACATTCTTCTCACCTTGCGAGATCGCCGTTATCTTGCTGATTGTGCCGGGGCCGCCTTGATTTCAACACCCACTCCTTCGAGCTTGTTCCTTGCTTCACCAACTTGCCTATCTCATTTCTCATCCTGCCTGAAAGACATCTGTTGCTTCCCAGTTCTGCTTTTCCGTTCTGTTTTAGCTAACACACACTTATAACAAAATAAAATTATAACCCTTTCAGTGAGGCTCCACACCCCCTCGAGATTTCAGTCACCAACACCTTCAGCTCCGAAGGCCGGGATGATAGAATCTGTCCGAGATGGCTGTGTTTGGGGCTGAGCTGTCAGTGCCTGGGCTGTGTGTGTTATAGAGCCAGTGAGGCTGAGCTGTCAGTGCCTGGGCTGTGTGTGTTATAGAGCCAGTGAGCTGAGCAGCAGCTGTTAACTTCACTCGACAGCCACTGTCTTTGATCAATGGAAACTCTGCGTTGCTGAAGCTCAGTCAGGAGGGAGGTCTTGGCTCCGAAGAGGAAGGGCGCAGCCGCTCTCTGGGTGGATACACGAAAGAGGGACTTGCATTTCTATAGCACCTTTCCCTGCCTCAGGAATGTTGCCAAATCATTTTGGGTCCGGCAAATTACTTTGGAAGTGTTGTGATGTAGGAAAGCCATTGGCGCACAGCAAGATCCCACAAGCAGCCATGTGGCGGTGACCAGCTCATCTATATTTTTAGTGACGTTGGTTGAGGGATAAATATTTACCAGGACGCCCGGGAGGTCTTCTTTGAACTAGTGACATGGGGTCTTTTAGGTCCACCTGAAAGGGCAGTCAGGGCCTCAGGCTAATGTCTCATGTGAAAGGTTGTACCTCAGGTGGAACAGCGCTCCCTCCTGGTTACCAACTCGTTGCACCAGTCGACAGAATCTCACCTTGATATTCTAAGGCCTGGTGGCAGGTGCCCCATTGTACCAACCTCATGACAACATTTATTCCAGTGCTGTGTCAGTCTAACCTTATTGGACTTTGATACCTGTGTCTGTGAAGTGCCTTGGCCCATTTTAATATTTAAAAGGTGTATGAATCCCGGGAGATTTGGTAGCACAGTGGGTAGTGTCCCTGCCTCTGAGCCAGAAGCTCTGGGTTTGACTCCCATCCCAGGGCTTGATGGCCAAGGTTCATTATGTGGCCAAATAGGTTGATTATCAACCTGCAAATCCTTCCAACACGCGCCAATGGCAGGTGGTAAGAGCGGGAGAGATTCCTGCTCAGCCACGTGATGGAAAGTGTGTTGGAGTCTCTACCATCACTACTGGGCTATGGGTGCGTGTGAAAGCGCATGTTGCCATGCCAACTTGGACTCCTGGCTGAACCGTAACACCGGGTCATGTAAATACAAGGGGGCTGAATTTCCTTGGCCTTATATGGTGCTGGGCATGAAGGCAGATGGGGGCATTGATCAGGAAGTTACAGGGGATGATTCCCCGATACATTCCTTTTGCCATGGGAGTTTCCTGGAGCGGGGCTGGGATGCGGATCAGATCCTCGCTCCACAGGGACAGCAGGCATTTTTGCCACTTACGGCACCCATCCTCAGGGGTGGTTTAGAGGATCTGCTGCCATTTTGCCAGGGGAAGTGCAATACCACCCCCCACCCCCAGCCCTCCAACCCCATCAGCTGTAGAGACCACCAGCTTAATGGAGACTCTTCCTCTTGGCAGTCTGGGGGAAGGGGCGATTGGAGCTGGGGGCTCAATGCCCCAAAGAGGGGATTGTGGGCATCAAAGGACATCTCCTGAGCTCAACCATTCAACTGGAAGGGCTTTTCCTCAGACCCAAGAAGCCTACTGCCTTTGCCAGTGTAAATAGTTCTCTAGTTTTATGGTTCCTGCCTCCAAACCGGGGTGCCCTCAGGATCCTGACCAGCCTCGGCAGCGCCTACCCTCTCCTGGCACTGCCAAGGCTTTAGAGTCATTGCCTTCTGATTGGACTGGCGCATAGGGAGCACTCCCAGGCGAGACAATTAGAAGGAAAATAGCTCCCTGGCCTGGCCTACAGCAAGTGTGGACTTGGGGACCCCCATTTGGCCCATATGTTGGGACCCCAAAGCTGATGGGAAAATCCTGCCCAGGCAGTCATTCACAGTTGCCCCCTCACACCATCTGCCCCTCAAGGGTTAAGTATTTCTTTGCGATAACTTGGGACTGGTTTATCATCAGTCCAATCTGTAAATGGAAACTGGACAGGGTAACTCATGACAAACTGAGCAGATGCTGCTAATTCAAGGGGAATCTGGTAAACAGGCTGATGAAAGCTTGCTCAATAACAGAGAAAAGGATGCAAATCAGAGCATCTTTCAATCTCAGTCATACCGAGGCACAGGCTCAGAATGTTCCCGTCCTCTTATTGTTCCTCTTAAATGTCAGATGGCTCTTTGTGAGGGTTGAACTGGTGATTGACATGGACCAGCAGCTCCTCCCGCTATCTGAGTTCCACTGTGGATATATATCTCTGTCCCCTCTGCCTGTTTCAGCCAGAGCTGTCGAAACCCAGACTGAGAAAACACAAGTCTTGGAACGGAATCTCAACCTGACAATCAATTCCACTTTAACTTTCTGTAGGTCAAAAGCATTCGGTCAAGATGTGTAGAGGATTGTCTGCGTTGCCCAGTACTTGCATCGAGAGGTATTTTGCCTTTTTCTTTTACCTCTTCTGCTGCTATTGGTCAGTTGGTATGAACAGTTTGTGCACTGGTCAGTTGGGAGGAATGGTTGGTGCAATTGGTCAGTAGGCATGAATGGCTGGTACAGTTGGCATGAACAGTAGACATATTGGTCAATTAGTATGGACGTTGGTACAGTTGACCAGTTGGTATCGATGTTGGTTCGGTTGACCAGTTAGTATGGACATTGGCACAGTTGACCGGTTGGTCAGGTCGTTGGCACAGTTGACCAGTTGGTATCGATGTTGGTTCGGTTGACCAGTTAGTATGGACATTGGCACAGTTGACCAGTTGGTATCGATGTTGGTTCGGTTGACCAATTAGTATGGACGTTGGTACAGTTGACCAGTTGGTATCGATGTTGGTTCGGTTGACCAGTTAGTATGGACATTGGCACAGTTGACCGGTTGGTCAGGTCATTGGCACAGTTGACCAGTTGGTCAGGACATTGATACAGTTGGCCTGGTCAGTGTTAGTTTAGCCAAACAGTAGAATACTGAGCTCTGTGTCAAAAGGTTGTGGGTTCAGGTCCCACTTCAAAAAAAGACTTGAGCACATAGTCCAGGCTGACCCTCTGGTGTGGCACTGAGGAAGTGCTGCACTGCCAGAGGTGTCATCTTTCAGATGAGGCTTTTTCGGCCAATTCAGGCAGAAGCCAAAGATCCTAAAGTGCTGCTTTGAAAAGGGGAGGGGAGGTCTCCCAGGTATCCTGGCCAACGTCAAACCCTCAACTGCTGCACTGAAAACTCAATTATTGGTCCTTTCTCTCAGTCACTGTTTGTGGGATCTTGCTGTGCACTAATTGCCATTCCCATGCTGGCTGCGTCCTTGAACAAGCATGGAGGGATGTGGCAGTAATGGTGAATGAGTTGCCAAAGTTTGGCCATAGCTGAGCTTTCAAAATCTCCGCGATTCCTCCTTCCTGGGAAGGAATTGAGCGGGAATTTTCCACTCCACCAGCGGCAGGAATCGGGCTCGGGGGGAATCGGGGTCGGGGGGAATCGGGGTCGGGGGGAATCGGGGTCGGGGGGAATCGGGGTCGGGGGGAATCGGGGTCGGGGGGGAATCGGGGTCGGGGGGAATCGGGGTCGGGGGGGAATCGGGGTCGGGGGGAATCGGGGTCGGGGGGGAATCGGGGTCGGGGGGGATCGGGGTCGGGGGGGATCGGGGTCGGGGGGGATCGGGGCCGGGGGGGGATCGGGGTCGGCGGGGAATCGGGGTCGGGGGGAATCGGGGTCGGGGGGAATCGCTCCCCCTCCAAATGAAGTGCCCCGCCAGAGGATAATTAGGATATTCTGTATCCCGATTGTACATAAGTGATGTGCATCTGCCGATCTTCAGTTCATCAATTACTTTCAGATACACAGACTCTGATTTTAGTCTCCTTCAAGAGCGTCGCTGTGAGATTTCGGGTGCCTGGGTCACAAGCTACCCCAAGGCTGGACAGGGGAGGCAGGCTTACAGAGGAAGGGTATCCAGGGAAGGTGGGACAGGATGTCTGGGGAAGTTGTGGAGGGGGGGATGTTGTCCAGAAAGTGGGGGAGAGTATCTTAGAGGGTGGGGTGGGTGGTGTCGATGGTGGGGTCCTGTGGGGAGAACTCAGGGTACAGGTCATAGGAAGGAACAGTCACAGTCAGAGAGAGAGGTGACACGCTGTAGGGTGACAGGCTCAGAGTCAGGGTCTGGTAGGTGAAGGTCTCGCCGGGTGGGTCAGGGAGGGGGACAAGACAAGTGGCTCGGATCAGGGGAGGGGTCAGGGCCAGGGTGGCCATGGGGGCAGTAAGGGGTGTCGGCTCTGAGGGGAGGAAAGGCCTGTGGAGGTGGATCGTGATCGGGTTCAGGGTAACGTGGGATGGTTGACGGGGGGAGAAGTGGTGATATTGGGTGGGTCTGTGGTGATGGGGGGAAGTTGGTGGGTGACGGGGGAGGGTAGAAGGTGGTGATATTGGGTGGGTCTGTGGTGATGGGGGGATGTTGGTGGGTGATGGGGGAGGGTAGAAGGTGGTGATATTGGGTGGGTCTATGGTGATGGGGGGATGTTGGTGGGTGATGGGGGAG
Organism: Cetorhinus maximus; assembly: GCF_964194155.1. NCBI lineage: Eukaryota > Metazoa > Chordata > Chondrichthyes > Lamniformes > Cetorhinidae > Cetorhinus > Cetorhinus maximus. The sequence continues at coordinate 29,107,093 of NC_135906.1, read as the reverse complement.
GGTAGAAGGTGGTGATATTGGGTGGGTCTATGGTGATGGAGGGAAGTTGGTGGGTGACGGGGGAGGGTAGAAGATGGTGATATTGGGTGGGCCTATGGTGATGGGGGGAAGTTGGTGGGTGACGGGGGAGGGTAGAAGGTGGTGATATTGGGTGGGTCTATGGTGATGGAGGGAAGTTGGTGGGTGACGGGGGAGGGTAGAAGATGGTGATATTGGGTGGGCCTATGGTGATGGGGGGAAGTTGGTGGGTGACGGGGGAGGGTAGAAGGTGGTGATATTGGGTGGGTCTATGGTGATGGAGGGAAGTTGGTGGGTGACGGGGGAGGGTAGAAGATGGTGATATTGGGTGGGCCTATGGTGATGGGGGGAAGTTGATGGGTGACGGGGGAGGGTAGAAGGTGGTAGAGTAAGTCTGAAGGGTGACATGTACCATTTTTCCAAACTGACCTAGACCATGTAGTTAGTCAGTCAGTGAGATCCCTTGAGGTGGGAGGAGGGTCTTTGGGGGTGGATGGAGTTCAAGGTCAACACAAGTGGCCGATAAAAGGGACTCCCTAATAATTATGAGGCAACTGGATGTGAAAGACGCTCACTTGTGTTCTCCTCTCTATGGTGAGGGCCGCATTGCAGAAGGTTTGTTCCTGACTCATGGGTCTCATGACATCGAGATCCCAGCAAGGTGGTTCATTCTGGGTCATTTGCCATTGGCTGCAGTCTGAGGCAGGGAGGGAGGGAGGGAGGGAGGGAGGTGGATGCCTCCTAGGGGCACGGCTAGTGGAGGGCAGCCAACTCCTGACTCTAAATCTCCAACCTCCCGGGTGAATGGTCAATACTGACAAGGGATCATGAGGTTAGCCATTCTATGCTGCCAAGGCAATGGTCTCTCTATAGAGTTTCACGGGTAGTGGGGACAAGCGGAATAGTGTCCGCGTGAGGCTTCTTCAACATGGCTCTCCTCACCCTGGTCAAAGAGCATCTTCTCCATACACATTCATGTATGAACAGGAGGAGCACCCATCTCTGGTCCTCCAGGATGTCCTTTACCTGGAAGGGGTGGGCTGGGGACACGATGTCTAGACAGAGTCCAGGTGACGGGGTTAGCACTTGTCTGCTGGCTTTGAGATGGAGGGAAACCTGGATGCAGGCAACCCTGCCTTGGTAATGGCCTCATCCAGGTGAGGAGAAGGAGAACCCATCACTGGTTGGTACAGGGTCAGAAGGAGCAAGGGCCTGAGCAGCAAGAGGCAGCCGGAGGCTCTATAAGGTCAAGAGGCTGGTGAACATGGACCACTGCAATGGCGAGCATTGGCCTGACCCTGAGTGTATCGCCAGCGGCTGTGCTCTCGGCTGGAGATGAGTGAAAGGCAATGCCAGAGGTGTCCTCGTTTGTCCCGGGATGTCCCAGGACGAGCTTCTCCAGTACGATCTGCGGCTGCAGAGACTCTGGAGGAGTAATGCGGAGCTCCTGGCCTGCATTGAGTGAATGTCTGTCCGGGTGCTGGTTAAATATGGTGCCAGGACCTTTGTCCCCACAATGTAACAGCAGAGCCAGTGGCTTCCAGTCCCCCCCATCACAAAATTCACTCAGCTCCTCGCGGATGCATAATTAATGAGCTGAAAAGTGACAGACCACACGCGTTCACCTGCCCTGCCGGCCAACGGGAACAACGCTGCTCCTGCACTTAACCTCCAGAATGGAAAACTCTGCCCAAGATCCTCCTGCAGTACTGTTCCCCACTTCCCCATCTCCCCTCGAGGTGCTTCCTCCCCGGGGGAGAGAGAGGGCTCACCCTCCTCCCCTGAAGGCACAGCTCACCCTGGGGCCTTGTACAATGCAGTGTGAGAGCAGTCTCTCAGTGCCAGCTCACTTTATCCTGCTCCGAGAAGCTGTGAGACTCTAATGTGAGGCCGTGTCTTTACTTATCTCTGTTCCAGGGCCAAAGAGATGAAGGTTCACCTGGGACATTTCCTGCACAAATCGAAAGTTATCGGTGACTGTGATAATCTTCCTCCTGTCAAAGAAGAAAGAATTACAAAAGTGATCAGGTGAGTGTTCATGTAACAAATCTCACTTAGATGCACAGAGAAGCATTGCACACAGGCACGTGTGCACACACACACACGGACACGCACACACACACACACACACAGGCACGTGTGCACACACACACACGGACACGCACACACACACACACACAGGCACGTGTGCACACACACACACGGACACGCACACACACACACGGACACGCACACACACACACACACAGGCACGCGCATACACACACACAGGCACGTGTGCACACACACACACGGACACGCACACACACACACACAGGCACGCGCATACACACACACAGGCACGTGTGCACACACACACACGGACACGCACACACACACACACAGGCACGCGCATACACACACACAGGCACGCACACACACACACACACACAGGCACGTGTGCACACACACACACGGACACGCACACACACACACACACAGGCACGCGCATACACACACACAGGCACGTGTGCACACACACACAGACACGCACACACACACACACACAGGCACGTGTGCACACACACACACGGACACGCACACACACACACACACACACAGGCACGTGTGCACACACACACACGGACACGCACACACACACACACACACAGGCACGCGCATACACACACACAGGCACGTGTGCACACACACACACGGACACGCACACACACACACACAGGCACGTGTGCACACACACACACGGACACGCACACACACACACACACAGGCACGCGCATACACACACACAGGCACGTGTGCACACACACACACGGACACGCACACACACACACACACAGGCACGCGCATACACACACACAGGCACGTGTGCACACACACACACGGACACGCACACACACACACACACAGGCACGCGCATACACACACACAGGCACGTGTGCACACACACACACGGACACGCACACACACACACACAGGCACGCGCATACACACACACAGGCACGTGTGCACACACACACACGGACACGCACACACACACACAGGCACGCGCATACACACACACAGGCACGTGTGCACACACACACACGGACACGCACACACACACACACAGGCACGCGCATACACACACACAGGCACGTGTGCACACACACACACGGACACGCACACACACACACACAGGCACGCGCATACACACACACAGGCACGTGTGCACACACACACACGGACACGCACACACACACACACAGGCACGCGCATACACACACACAGGCACGTGTGCACACACGCACACACACACACACAGGCACGCGCATACACACACACAGGCACGTGTGCACACACACACACAGACACGCACACACACACAGACACGCACAGACACACAGACACGCACACACACACACACACAGACACGCACACACACACACACAGACACGCACACACACACAGACACGCACAGACACACAGACACGCACACACACACACACAGACATGCACACACACACACACAGACACGCACACACACACAGACACGCACAGACACACAGACACGCACACACACACACAGACACGCACACACACACACACAGACACGCACAGACACACAGACACGCACACACACAGACACGCACACACACACACACAGACACGCACACACACACACACACAGACACGCACACACACACACACACACAGGCACGCGCATACACACACACAGGCATGTGTGCACACACAGACACGCACACACACAC